>NC_056739.1:464100799-464218299 GCF_019279795.1 Protopterus annectens
TTTTTTTTGGTTTCGGTTTTCTCTGTCTGTTGATGTTGCTCTTTCTTTTTCTGTGTCTGTCTGTTTCTGTCTCTTTGTCTGTGTCTCTGTCTCTGCCTCTCTCTCGCTCTCATTCTCTCTCTCTCTCTCTGTGTTGCTGCAATGAGATTATTGCATGTGTGGACAGCAAGTACAGCCTGCTTTTCTAGGTATCTGCACATGTGCATGTGATGGTCTCTGCACCAGTTGTGCCCACCATTTACTAATTGCATGCAGCCTGCTGTGTGGTAATTGCAGTACTCACTGTCATAGCAGCCCACTGCTATAAAATGCTAAGTTAGGTAGGCGTAGCCCTTTCAGCTTTCCAAAGTGGGGCCCATGCTTGTTTGCTGTGGACACCGTTGTGTCAATCAGAAGGTTGGTATACTTCTAATATCTGAATCTAGGGTTGTAGCCAGTGATTTGCATGTTGTACTCAAACCTGAATGTTGCTGCTTCTAGTACACACTTGTCAGTGTAGACTTTTACTCACCCCTCCAAATGCTTACACAAGATACATGGGAGTATGTACTTTCTTTTCTAATTAGACAATTAACTGCCATACATATGTAGTTATTGCAATGTATTCTTCTTGCACATGAACTGTTTGTGAACTACTATACTGTAAATATTAATTAACTCACTTCTGAATAGTTTGTGGTTTATTTGTGTTGACATTAGCACAGGCTGCTCAAGACAACTGGACAAATTTCAGTACTGAATATGCCTACCTACATCCTTGGTAGAGCCTGAATACACAGGTATATTGTTCTTTTGGGTAGGGGTGCAGAAGTACAGAGAGCATTATATATTATTGTGTGATGTTTATCTTGCTGAACATACAGGGTTGCTGTGTTCCTGTTAGTCTATCAAGGCAAGTAGTCTGTCTGCGTAGCTCCCACCTGTGGACATATCCAGATGGTAGCTAGACGTTAGCCTATTATTCTTTGTCTGTGCACCACACCAGTCTTTTCAGCACTGGAACAATGGCATTGTCACCGTTGGTTGCTACCAGTACATGGCTACATCCTTTGATATTTCTGTGTTGTACTCCTACATAAGGATATGCTTGTGGGACTCGTTCCAAAGCTATTTGCAGAGTGTGTAACAGCAGAAAAGCTGAAATGCCTGTGTGTTTCTGCCTCTGCCAGACCTCTGATACACTCAGGTATATATTTGAACAGCCTCAGGAAAGGTACATTTAAGTGAGGTACACCAGTAATATATTACAGACATTAAGTTGAGACTGTGAGAGAATCAGAGCATATGTATTAATACACCTTTTCTGACGTGCAAGCAGTGTCTACTCTTACTTATTGACATTATTCATTAAGTGTAATTCCCCACTTTTCTGCCTAACGTCAGTACTTTTCAGAGGGATTCTGAGGGGCACAGCTAACATTTTTTACGAATCAGGGACATCCCTGAAAAGCAGTCACAGTTGGGAAGTATGGCCTCTGCCCTATTCAAATATGCCAGTGTTTATCCTGCTCTGATACTGTGTGGGGTTTGTAAAGTGCTACTGTAACATTATTTCCTGCTAGAATGGCTGGTTCTCTTTTCACAGTCATGTCATGCAATTCCACAACAACTGCTGGTAAAGATCCACAGAACAAGATTTGTGTTAGGCATTCCTATTTTCCCTTTACATTCACTCATTGTAATGCATGATATATTGCTTACAGCACCAACTTGTTGTGTGGCTTAGTGGTACTTCATGCAGTGTAGTGTGTCAAAGGTCCGGGGTTTGAGACTGACAGAGGTGCTTTATTTTGCTGCTCAGCAGAACAAGGGCCCTGCCATGCAGAGTGACTAAGGCACTTTTAAGCAGTTGTAAGTGGGTTTGTGCGGGTTTGCACAACGCTTAGCAATACTTAGTTAAGCGCACACTCGCTCAAACCCGCTAACTACTGCTTAAAAGTGCTTACTGCCGCTAACCCCTGCGCTAATTTCTTTGAAAGAAAAGAAAATGGGGAGATAGGAAAGTGGTGAAAAAGGGGGCACAAAGAGGGAAAGACAGTAGGGAAACTAGCTCGGGATGTGCAGGACGGATGTAGGGAAGGTCCATAGCTGCCCATTTCTTTACCAGCAACAGCTGTGCATATGTTAGAAATTTGAAGTGAAATTTGAAACCTTCCACCCCTGAGATAGGGGTGAGGACAACAAAGTATGTTGTACTGCCAATTATAATTATCGGTTTACATGTTCAGCGGACATGTATGCAAAATGGGCAGCTATGTATGGGGCGTAATTTTTTTGTGGGAACAGATTGCCCTTTTTTTTTTTCAGGTGAGAGTGGAATGTGAGATTGAGGAAGTAGGTATATTTGGGGAGGTAGGTTGGGGAGGTAAACAGACAAGACAAAGAAGACGCATACAGGGGTGGAATATGACACATGGGGTGGGTGAACACAATTGACGGGGAAGGATGTTTGGAAATCGCAAGCCCATGAGCCCACAGATGGTAACACTGGAACTGAGATCCCCACCCATGGGCAGTCACCACTGCACCTTCACAGCCCGGACGGTGGCTGTGCTGAGGACTGCGTAGGAGGGTCAGGCTCACCTGTGAGTCACGCCATTCTTGCCTTGAGCTTGTGTAGGGGATCAGCGACTGATAAGCAAAACAAGAACAATGCAGGACAACCTCAAGGTTCGCAGCAAAAACCACAGCAGGAAACGGAACGGAACCAGCGTTTCTTTAGTAATCCAATTTTATTAAAGTAGAGCCAGTAAAAGCAAAAAGTTTTGATGAAGTCAATACAAATAGGTATACAGTTCTGTTCTTCATTCGAAAAAACGTGAACCACAACAAATAATTCCAATAGATCAAGCGCTTTCGCCCGGGCTCTCCCGGGCTTTCTCTCATCTTGAGAAAGCCCGGGAGAGCCCGGGCGAAAGCGCTTGATCTATTGGAATTATTTGTTGTGGTTCACGTTTTTTCGAGTGAAGAACAGAACTGTATACCTATTTGTATTGACTTCATCAAAACTTTTTGCTTTTACTGGCTCTACTTTAATAAAATTGGATTACTAAAGAAACGCTGGTTCTGTTCCGTTTCCTGCTGTGGATCAGCGACTGAACACTGGATCTCCCTACGCACCACAGCCCAGACCCTTCGGAGGGTGACAGGTGGCCCTTCTCCACCCATGCTTGCACGGGGGGGATGAGCCCCATCCCCTGCAGCACTTCCACCCGAAGGTGGCACAGGACCAACGGAGGAGGAGAGCCTGGGCTGGGCACCGGACCTGCTGGTGTCATGTGCAATCGTCAGCTGAGGAGGGACAGGTGGGTTCGCTGAGACCGTCCTTCCCATACTTTCTGTGTTTAGGTGTATTTAATTACAACATAGACAACAGCATTCCAAATTAGTTGTAACGGCATGCAGTAATATTCCCATTAACCCAACACACTAGGGTTCCAACAGTTGAACAGCAAGCATAACACATGCATATATTGAATGACAGTGGACATTCCAACAGCATGCAGGGATGATTGGTGGCAACAGGCCACCAAGATTGTGGTGTTTGAACAGGGCACATACATCAAAGTAAATGCAGATATTTATAGAACAATAGGACATATGTCCCAACAAATGTTTTGAGGTTAGACATACCCATTGAGGTGTGGAATTGCATTGTTTATGCACATACAGTAGGGTATAAAAAGATACCTCTATTAACATCTTATAAGTACTTATAGTTTACACTACATTCCTATTGACTGCAGGTGTATATCCCCTACATGTATTATTACACTAGGCAATGTGCATTAGGCTGTGTAATGGGTTTGGCTAGTTCATTATATACCTGACCTATATCTGACATACTAACTGTCCAGGATGCAGATGTTACTGCTACGTAGTTATATATTTTATTGCTATTTATATATCTACATATCTGGATGTGTTCACGTGACATTTTCACTTATATTTCTACAGTCCCCTACATTTCTAGCAGCACACTCACATTTCTGGGGAACACATTAACAAGCTATTTGTGTGCCAGATTTACCTATGCATGCCAGCCATTAATCAACTGTTGAGGACTGTATATATGCTTCACAGCTACTGGCACTTCCTTCAACCACTTTATATGGGACTGCCCAACTGTGGGTTGACAGCGCTTAATGCAACAGTACTAATTATATAATGCAAGAGTACAACAACATTTCAAAGTAAGTGACACGGACACACTCCAAGTATTATACCTTTATTAATTACATTGCACACTTTTCTAGAGGCTCTCTCATTTATTCGATATTACAGTGCATGCAGAAGACTTATTCAAGCCATATTATACCTTTATTAATAGGTTACAACACTTTTTTTCAGTCTCGCTCACTTATTTTATATAACAGTACATGCAGAGATATTATTCAGGACTTATTTTACCTTTATAAATGGATTACAACACTCTTTTTCTGGCTCTCTGACTTATTTTATATAACAGTACATGCAGAGAAATTATTCAGGGCATTTTATGGCTTTATTATTGGGCTACAACACTTTTTTTCAGGCTCTCTCACTTATTTTATATAACAATACATGCAGAATAATTACTAACCTGCCTGGTGGCACAGCCTTAGCAGCCTATCTGCAGAGGCTTGCTGATTCGCAGCACGGACACCTGCAGCTGTGAAGTAAATGAAGGGATATTGAGACATACCTATCCATTATACATACTACAATAGCATGTCTTACATACTTCATTTCATGGCTACCTACTCAGTAGTGGGGCATCTTGCATGTCACGGGCCTCCTGTATCCATCGGTTCAGTAGGTCCTGCTTCTGTCTCTTCAGGTCTGCATGGTGGTGACGGACCTGCTCACCAGTCCGAGGGACGCCTGTGGCACTGGTGAGATCATGAGCTAACCGGTTCCAAGCCTCTGCTTTGTACTCAGTCCCTTGAAACTGGCCCTGCAGCAGTCTTGACTCATGATGGTGGACAAGGAGCCAAACCATGTATTTTGACTCCTCGATGCCCAGTGTTCTGCTTGAAAGTGAGTACCCTCTCCAGCACCAGCCATTCTGACTGCAGATGGGAGCTACAATCAGTTATGGTGAGAATTTCCGCCTATGGAGCTTAAATATGCTACATTTCACGCACTTATTTGTGATTGGCCGTTTTTGAAAATTCTTGGCTAACAGCAAACCTGCTTAGCAATGGTTAAACTTCCATTTTAAGTATATGTATGTTAACAGTGCATGGCTCTGCTAATCTGTCATGGCTTAGTGGTTCAGTACCTTGAGTGTGGTGCACAGTGTCCCGGGTTCAAACCTTGTTATTGCTTTTTATTTTACTACTGTCCAGACAGGCTAGGGGGTGTGGCTATGTTTAGGCAACTTTGCTCTACGTTGCTCCACATTGCCCGATGGTGCACTGGTTAGCGCGGTGCGCAGCTCTGCGCAAACCTATTGCGCTAGGTAAAGCGCTGCTTAGCTATGGGCAATTATATTGCACTAGGTAAAATGCTGCTTAGCTATGGGCAATAATATTGCGCTAGGTAAAACCCTGCTTAGCTATGGGCAATAATATTGCGCTAGGTAAAACCCTGCTTAGCTATGGGCAATTATATGTCAATATCCTTAATGCTGCTCACCTTCTTATATTTATATATATACATTTTGTTCACTAATACATAGACCATTTCAATGCTTTTTACTAAAATGCCATTCATATATGTCAGGAATTATTTTATATACTAATTTAAAACATAAAATAGACAGAGGAGTGGTGGGACTAGAACCGGGAATGCCTTCTCTTTGTATGAAGGCTCTATCACTACGCTATTGGGCTTGATTTGCATGAACATTTCTTATTATGCTCTTCAATGTTGAAATTGCTAACTGCAGCTAAGCAATGGGCACACCCGCGCAAACATGAGCAAATACGGGCAGCTATATCAGGAATTATAAAAAAAAATAAAAAGTTTACATTTTACAATTGCAAAGGGATTTAGTATGTGGGGATGTGTAGTGTTTGCTATGTATACATTTCAGCGGACTTGCTCGTTGCACTTGTCATTTTCACATTTATATGGTTGCAGGGGCGTGGATATTTGGACTGCTTGGCAGTCCGACACCCCCCTGCAGTCTTACATGCTCCGTGTTAGCCTTCCAGTTGAGTCAGCGCCCTCATGCATTTGCATGACGCGCTGACGTCATAGTCTTAAACGGCAGTCTCCGAGTAAGACTTGGTTAGTCTTACTCGGAGGATTACTGAATTCCCCCATCGTCTTTAAATAACAGAGAATAATGAAACTAACTGTTTCATAGATTCATAGATTGTTACTAGGCTAATGACCCAGAATAATAATGTCCTGTATCTAAATAGGACATTTATGGCTAGGCATTTCTAAGTTACATCTCTCCATAAGTGATATGGGTGCCAGGCCTGGTGAAAATTTCCTATTCCCCATCCACTGGTCTAGGTTGCACTTAAACTGAGCAATAGACAAATTCAGCTTCACATGGATGGGAAGCCTGTTCCATAGGAGGAGCTGTTTCTGGTACACACATCTGTCTCTCCAGCAAGCTCTGCTTAAGTTCCAGACAAAATTCAGATCCCTGGAACTTGCATTTCTGGTAGGCAGGAGATTCATAGGTGTGGGTTTTGTGGATACCTTGTACGCCAAGAATAAATAACCACCTTGGCAATGTATAGGAGACTAAGTAGAGGCAAAGGGCTTTAATATGCTCTGCATATGGCAGTTTTGGTATGCCTTGTATGCTTTTTGTAAGGAACCTCTGAGGTCACTCTAGTTTTTGTATATGCCTGGTCAGGTACATATTGAAGGGGGCATTTTACTCAATGAGTGGTCTAATAAGGGCAGAGTACAGTGAGATAATGACCTCTTTTAGCCTTGATGCCATGTCCTTACTTATAAGTCATGCACCTCAAAAAAAGGATTTCCTCACCACTGTGGCCATGTGTGTTCCCAGATCCCTGACCACTGAGTTGACTCTTAGGGGTATTTTCATCATCTTCATCAGCCCCCTTTTTTCCCATTTTTTTTATTACATGTGGTCAGAGTATCTTGTTAACTGTTGCCAACTCTCTCGAGTATTATCAACATGGTAATTAGCCGGGATGGTTGGCTTCCCAAAGGGGACAATTATGCATTTCTTAGCATTGACTTTAAGACCAAAGCATTGGCACCATTTGTTAGTCAGAGATAGACTTTCTTGAAGAATGCTAGTGTCTGTATTGCTGAATTGTTGAAATGCTATTGCACTTTAAAATATTTTTTTCCCAGAGGAGTAGGACTCCTCATCCCCTATCTATGGGACTGCAAACCCTTACACCACTACTACTTACAGATATTAACACTGAAATTGCTATATCTCAGAGAAGCAGGAATACTGCAATATTCCTGATTCTTGGATTTAGGATATTTTCCATGTCATCAATTTAAATCCTCAGAGTTCTGAGGGTCACACTCACAGACACAAATTACACACAAGACCCCCTTTTTTCTGCCCTTAACCTATAAAATATGTATTTCTGCATATATATATATATATATATATATATATATATATATAGGTTTACTATCATTTTATTGAAGTGAATTTGTTGAATGATTGTATCATTGATCTACATCCATGAAAAGTCATAGTACCAAATTCCGATATAGCCAAAATAAATTCCGAATTTGACCTAGGAACAAGAGTTAGCATGGCTTGAGATAAGCTCAAGATTTGTACTTCGGCAATATCGGAATTTGACATTTCAGTGTTCGAGTTTATATATATATATATATATATATATATATATATATATATATATATATATATATATATATATATATATATATATATATATATATATAGTACTTCTTCTAATGCTTGATATGTATATGCTGTTTTATTAAACCATGACTGGTAGAGATTGTGTTAACTTACTGTTCATTTGCACATTATGTACTGCATCAATACATGTGGGCTCAAAATATGTCAGTGGTCATCAGTATCACTGCTGCAGTAGCCTAAAGCTATATCGGTTTTATACTTCCCAGGATATAATGCTCAGCCAGTCTCCAAAAGTCGTTGGCTCTCCTCACATATGCATTGAGGCTACTGTGGCATGAACTACATAGGACAAAACAGCAACCTGGGCACCAGAAATACTCATTACTTTGTTGCTACCCTTGACAGCGCTCCTACTGTGGTTCATAGGATTGACCCCTTTTGGGGAATCTTACCACACATTTTCATTTTTGTCTGCTTTTTTTTATCATGAAATAGTACTCAGTCTCTTTAAATAAACTAGTATTTGTGTGTGTTTACTTTTACCAGAAATTTCTCATTACATAGGATTTTTTTTAGATGAGGCTATTTTTTTCTGTGTTTGGTCAATACAAATGTGCTAATTTTGTACTTTTTGAGTTATTTCATTTTACTTGAAGACTTAGACATTTGTAAAGGAAAAGTAAGTCTGCTTAGTGCTTGAGCACACATTGCAATAACTTACCTTCTGACCTTCTTCTTGCAGATATGCTTACCAGGGAAAAGACATTCTTTGATATTTAGAGACAAAACTATACTGTTTGTAAAATTTACTTTTGTGGTTATTGGGACTGTTGTGGGTAAGGATAAATGTGTGACGTACTTTTGAACACTTGAGTGAATACTTTATTCATTCGTTCATTCACACTGGTAACTGTAGTAAAGCACTGATCCGAATGGACCTATTTCAGTCTCAGCCTGGGGAAATGTAAATGTCAGCAGACAAGAAATGCAAACAAAAGGTTGCGTGAAGCAATGAATCAATAACCTTTGCAATAATAAAGTACCCACTGTAAGGGAAAATAGGAAGGGATAGTTAGAATAATAAGGGGAAGAAGGGAGTGAAATAGTGCAAGAATAGAGCACAAAGCATAAAAGATAGCAAAAGTAAGACAGGGCACACAGAACTTAAGGTGCCTGACTGGTGAAGAGGGAGGGAGTGGGGAATTTGGTGATGTGTCCAGAGAGAAAATATTTGCAAACTGATTTAGCCTTCAGATGATCTTTAAGTTGAGCATGGAATGGGGGGTATAAGGTGAGATCTTAAAGATTAGTATGGACATGTTCCCAGACATTGTGTCCTAGGATGGAGAAAGCATAGTTAGTGCAATGAACTCTGAATCTGGAGCATTGAAGAGGTGGACCACAGGGATTAGGACTGCTTAGATTGTAACTGCGAGGAGGGTGGGGGGGTTGGATCATTTGAATAGGCTGGTGGCAAAAGAAGGAAAGGAGTGTTCTTTGAAGTGCTTGTGGATTTGAGATCCAAGAAGCAGGTTGGTACGTTGATGGACAGGTAACCATAACCAACAGGCTTTATTAAGTATGATAACAATGATGCTCATTTCTAGGAGAGAGGGTAATGAATTGGCAAATGGAGTTGTTTAAAGTTTGGATGATAGAGGACTTTTTGTTGGATGCTGCTGCAACCAGTAGAAGTCCGTATTCAAACTGTGATGAAAGCATACATTTGCCTATGGCATTCCTGGTTGGTCTGGAGAGAAAGGGGGTAATTTTATTGGACCAAAATAGGAAGAAATTTATTTTCTTCTGCACTTGTTCTTGGTGAAGCTGAAAGTTCAATTTGGGATCAAACAACAAATTGAGGTATTTGAAGGAGATGGCTTTATCAGTTGGGTTGTCAAACTGGTTATGCACAAGAAGAGATTGAGAGTTATTTTTCCATTTAGTGGAAGTAACACAGCACGTTGTTTTAGTTTTGGGAATGTTCAGAATTAGCTTTTTGTTATTTAGCAATTTGAGTAGAGAAAGGAAGTCAACTTGTAGCTGTTGCTGTATGGCCGAGGAGGTCAGGCTTGACTGAAATAAGACCATGGCATCTGCAAAAAGTAAGACAGGGAGGTGAGGAGGTCAACTGGTAGCTTATTAATAATATGAAAAAAAAAGGAGAGCCAGAATGGGGCCCTGGGATACTCCTTTAAGGAGAGGGGTGGAAGCAGAGAGAATGTTTTGAAAGTGCACAGAGAAGTACTGATCAGAGAGAATTTTTTAACCTGGGAGCTTTATATGTGTAATTCCATTTTCAGTCCGGTGAATGCTCTGGTCAATCAGATCAAAAGCTCTGATTAGGTCATTAAAGATGACTCCAATGAGGAGGCCTTTGTCTATAGCTAGAAGGATGCTATTAATAAGTACCAAGGGTGCAGTAGAGCTGCTTCTAACTGCCCAAAAGTCATGCTGTTTCGAAGATAGTAGATGATGTTGGGAGATATAAGAGTTGATTGTAAACTAATTTTTCAAGGGTTTTAGAATTATTGGAAGAATAAAGATGAAACAAGGTTAGTGGCATGGAATGGGTTACTCTTTTTGGGGAGAGGTTTAAAAATGACTGTTTTCCAGATATCAGGCATGATGTTTTGTTTTAAATTGGCATGATAGGAATATAAAAATTGGAATAAGAACTATAGGAGAAGATTGTCAAGCCCAGCAGGTGAGTCAATTTTTAGTTCTTCAAATAGTAGCACTATTTGCATAGCTTTGATTGCTATTTGATTGATTGATTGATTGATTGATTGATTGATTGATTGATTGATTGACTGACTGAGTGGGAAAGAGAGATTAAAATGAGAGGAAGGGTTATTCATGGGATCAGGGATGGAAAGTGGATTGAAGCATAAGCTGAAATCAGCAGCTATGAGGTGAGATGAGGAGGAGTGAGTGTTAGCTGGATTAGTACGCCTATCAGATGCTTGACTTCTGCCCAGAATTGTTTATGTGAGTTAAAAAATGATGGCTGATACTTTTTCATAATGTGACTTTTATGTTGCTTGATTGCCTGTTTAGCTTGATTTTCTTAGCCTAGCACACTGTTGCTTGGAGCCAAGAATGGATTGTTTTTCCAAGTATGGCAGGCATTGTCCCTCAGATTAAGGATTCATTTGAGTTTGTATGTGAGCTATTTTATGGAGGAGGTAATAGAGCCATGCAAATTTTAGGAAAGAGTGAGTCCTAGAAGTTAGTGAGAATGTGTGTGTGTGAGGAGAATGCTGCAGAGATTTGGGTCACTAGAAGAGAGAATATGAGACCACCTTAATGAAGCTAGAATTGCCTTTAGTTTGAGAATGTTAGATTGAAATTTGTTCTGGAAGGATACGAGGAAGAGAGGGATTGTGTTTATTTGGTGGCAGATAATGAAGCTGATTGGACAATGGTAACTGAAGAAAGGGGGTGTGAATGAATATTTAAGAAATAATGTTAGGATTATTAGTAATAATAAAACAAACAAGTGAGTGATGAGAAGAGTTAGGATTTGGTCTGGTGGCTCCATTTATGTGAAGTCATTAAGGATTTCCAAGATATTATTTTGATTAGGGCCAAGAAGGTTGAGATTAAAGTCCCCTAGTAGGATAAAGTTTTATAACGTTTTTGAGATTTTGTTATTGAAAAGATCATTTCAAACAAAAGGATTTTGAATTTGGCTAAGGGGGTAGGGGGAGGTAAGTGACAGTAAGATGAATATGAAAAATTGTTACGGGAGGGGGCAAGGAAAAGTAGCCATTTAGGAAGAGAGTCTGAGGTAGTTTTGCTTTGATCTAAGAGCTGGACACTTAATTCAATTTTAAAAAGCAATAGTGTTCCACTGCCAGGTTTCCCATCAAGATAACACTTGTACCCAGGGAAGAAGTAGTAGATGGAAGGATCAGTGGATTTGAGCCACGATTCTGTTATATCTATGGGGTCAGGGTGGTGCAGGGTGAAAAACTATTTAATTGGTCCATTTTGTTCGTGACACTATGGGCATTAATTAAGAAACAGGATGAAAGTGATGGGCCAGGGTTAGGGTCAATGTTGCCACAAAGGAGCAGGAGGACTATTATGGGGTGAACTTATACAGGAACCTGGGTAGTTTAAGGGAGTGGCTTGCAATGGAGAGTTTGGTAGTGTAAGCATGTGAGAGTGGATGTGACAGACAATAAAAAGTGTGTAAGGGAGGGAAGAAGGTTGGGGGATGTTCATATTTGGGTATATGAATGGGGAAGTTGAAAGGAAATTACTCAGGCAAGAGAAATAATAATTTTAAGAGACATATGATTGGCGCATTTCCACTTAGTAGAGGAGAAATCCTTATTGCAGTGAGTGGAAGTGAAAGAGAACAGCAGCAGGAGAATGTAAGTTGAGATGAAAAGTGTGGAGGACATTTCAAAAGATATGACCCTGCCCCCCGGAGGTTTTTTATGTGGGGGGGGGGACAAGTAGAGGAGCCCAAAAAGGTTGAGAGGTTAGGAGAGAGGTTGTAATTTGCTTGGCAGACAGAGTTTAATAACAATAAAATGGTGGTGGCAGTGGAATATGCATGTTTGCTTGTGTAGCCATATTCTGTGTTACTTTAATCTGCAATTATGATGAAATCAAAAATGGGAAGGGATAGAATGTAATAAAGGTGTGAGTTGGGGGGGTGCTAAGGTATTGTAGGTGGGAGGGGAATGAAGCATGAGTCTAGCTGTTTGACTGGCTGGGTGGACACAGTAGGGGGATTAATTAGGGGATAGATAGGGTAGGAGTGTGTGTATATGTGAGTATGGGCGACTGTGTCTGCAAGTGTGATTAGTTGGGGTGCAGTGTGTGTGTGTGTGTGTGTGTGTGTGTGTGTGTGTGTGTGTGTGTGTGTGTGTGTGAGTGTGTGCTTGTGTGCGTGTGTGTGCGCGTGTGTGCGTGTGTGTGTGTGTGTGTGTGTGTGTGTGTGTGTGTGTGTGTGTGTGTGTGGTGTGCGTTTGTCAGAGAGACAGTGTGATTCTGGCAGTCTGACTGGCTGGGTGGAAACAGTAGGGTGATTAGTCAGGAGATAGGTAGGGTAGGTGTGTATGTGTCTGTGAGTGTGATTAGGTGGAGAGGGGCTGTTTGTGTGTGTGTGTGTGTGTGTGTGTGTGTGTGTGTGTGTGTGTGTGTGTGTGTGTGTGTGTGTGTGTGTGCGTGTGTGTGCGCGTGTGTGTGTGTGTGTGTGTGTGTGTGTTTAAATGAGTGAATTTTTGGGAGGATTAGCATAACCTCCACACTCCCCTTTACTAGCAAGAAAATGCAGCAACAGTGGGGGGGGGGGGTGACAGACACCTCCGGGGGAGGGATCATAACTTTTGAAATGTCATCCTCTCTTTTCATCTCAACTTACATACTCCAGCTACTCTTGTCTTTCACTGCCACCCACTGCAGTAAGGATTTCTCCTCTACTGAGTGGAACTAAACACCAGGGATAATCTTCATACTGTGCCCTAAAGGCACTAAAAGAAAACTACAAGATTATGCAGCAAGAAAGAATAGGGGTGGGGAGAGTATTAAATACAAGGGATACCCTTTATATGATGCCCAAAAGGTACAGCAAAAAATTGAACGTTTTACAACACGAATGATGTAGGGCAGGGACAACACTAGACACCAGGTATGCTCTGTAACTCATCAAGTAAAGGCAGTTCAGTAGATCAAAATTCTGTACCCTCAGTACCCTCACACATCTCTTCAGCAAAGCAATAGTCCTCTGAGCCATCACTGGAGACCAGAGATCTTCATAACATATTGCCTTAAGTGCTTAAAAAAAAAAGTAAAAGGGGGGGAGATTGAAGATGTCGCCCTGGGCACAGACATCAGCTTGTAAAGCCAAAGTCTTAATCCTGTATGCCAACTAAGAGTGGTTATGTTAGGGAATATTTTTATGCCATAATAAGTATGAAGCTGTAGTGTCTGGCATTATTCACTGACTGCACTATGAGTTATGAGGACCAGGGCACATAAAACAGGCAACATCAGGTGTGTTCCGTTAAATCGAGGGAAGTTTTAAACTTACTCAGACTCACTTAAAAACTTAATATAGCAACAGGTCTAGCATTATGATGCACTTTGTGGCCCATAAGAAGAATGAAACTCTGAAGTTTGGCATTATTAATTGACTGTAAGGATTTATGATGTATGAGAGCAGGGACAAAAATAAGAAAATGTATCATGGGCATTCTGTCAACTCTGGGGCAGGTAAGGTGTATGTTAGTGTGTGCGTGTGTGTGTGTGTGTGTGTGTGTGTGTGTGTGTGTGTGTGTGTGTGTGTGTGTGTGTGTGTGTGTGTGTGTGTGTGTGAGAGTAAATGGAGGGTGCTAGTGCCAACATGATGCATAGGCTACCAGTAGTCACTGTCACAAGAAAGTGCTGATTTGCACTTGTAGTAGTTACAGGTGACCCAGAAACTAACAGATTAGCTGATAATGATGTTTTCCCCATTGTGTCTAAAATGTCCAGAATCACAATTTTTCACATCATGGTAACAGTCCCTTTTGACCATTACTCTTAGTGCAGATTTTGGGGTTCTTTCTGAATCCCCAGACATATCTTTCAAGTTTCAAAGTCATCATTAATGTTAATTTACTATGGTTTTATTGTATTTAAAGTCATTTAATCCTCATCTTTATTTATCCCTAATATTACACTTTTCTAGATTTCTTATACTTCCTCATGTATGTGTCTCACAACAAATCACACTACTGTTTATTTGAAGTAAAATGTAATATAAATGTAACTGTGTATGATAAACCAACAAACTTACTAACCCAAACAATCTTTTTAACCAAAATTATAGATCAAACTTCTGTAGACTGGCTTTAATCTCAAACCTCACAAAACCCTAAAAAATGTATAATTTTTTAATATATATAGATATACAGATATATATTTTGTTCCCTTACCATAAAATAATCAATTCATGTAACTTTCAGTGCTATCTGTCCCTACTGTATTACATATAAAATTGTATCCATTCATGGGATATCTGTTTCTACTATATTACATATGAAATTGTATCCATTCAGAGGCTATCTGTCCCTACAGTATTACATATAAAGTCGTATCCATTCACTGGCTATCTGTCACTTCTATATTACATATAAAGTTGTATCCATTCATGGGCTATCTGTCCCTACAGTATTACTTATGAAATCATATCCATTCACAGGCTATCTGTTCCTACTGTATTACATATGAAGTTGTATCCATTCACGGGATATCCCTCCATACTGTATTACATATGAAATCATATCCATTCACGGGCTATCTGTCTCTACTGTAGTATATATGAAATCATATCCATTCATGGGCTATCTGTCCCTGCTGTATTACATATGAAATCACATCCCTTCACAGGCTATCTGTTCCTACAGTATTACATATGAAGTCATATCATTTCACAGGCTATCTGTCCCAACTGTATTAGATATGAAGTTATATCCATTCACGGAATATCTGTCTCTTCTGTATTACATATGAAACTGTATCCATTCACGGGCTATCTGTCTCTACTGTAATATATATGAAATCATATCCATTCATGGGCTCTCTGTCCCTACTGTATTACATATGAAATCATATCCTTTCACAGTCTATCTGTTCCTACAGTATTACATATGAAGTCGTATCATTTCACAGGCTATCTGTCCCTACTGTATTAGATATGAAGTTATATCCATTCACGGAATATCTGTCTCTTCTGTATTACATATGAAACTGTATCCATTCACGGGCTATCTGTCTCTACTGTAATATATATGAAATCATATCCATTCATGGGCTCTCTGTCCCTACTGTATTACATATGAAATCATATCCTTTCACAGTCTATCTGTTCCTACAGTATTACATATGAAGTCGTATCATTTCACAGGCTATCTGTCCCTACTGTATTAGATATGAAGTTATATCCATTCACGGAATATCTGTCCCTTCTGTATTACATATAAAATTGTATCCATTCATGGGCTATCTGTCTCTACTGTATTATATATGAAATCATATCTATTCATGAGATATCTGTCCTGCTGTATTACATATCAGATCGTACCCATTCATGGGCTATCTGTCCCTACTGTATTGCTTATGAAATCATATCCATTCACAGATTATCTGTCCCTAGTGTATTACATATGAAGTTATATCCAGTCACAGGCTTTCTGTCCCTACTGTATTACATATGAAATCATATCCATTTAAGGGTTACCTGTCCCTAGTGTATTACATATGAAATCATACCCATTCTTGGGCTACCTGTCCCTACTGTATTACATGTGAAATTGTATCCATTCCTGGGCTGTCCTTCATTTATTACACAATATCTGGCACCATTCTTCTAGTTGCATTTCTAGCATAACAAATAGTACAAAATATTCACATTTATTAACTATGTCTATGTTTATTGATGTCACACAAATCCCCACTAATTTTCAAACATCTTCTTGTAATTTAGTGCAACGAGATATATATATATATATATATATATATATATATATATATATATATATATATATATATATGTGCATCCTAAAAACATACACAGGACTAATGCTGATTTCCCCTAACCATTCCACAATTGGAAGTTTACAAATTCCTTGTCGAAGCTGTTATCACTAACAGATTCTAGCTTGTTCTAAGCTGTTATCATTAACAGATACTACCTTCTTCTGTCTTTGTCTTCCTACCTTTACACATTCATTTTACACTTTAAGTGCTCCAGGCTTCCCATCTTCTGTTTTAATAGTTTCCTCTTCAGTGAAGTCCATGTCCACTCTTTCCCAAGTCAGTACTTCAAATAAATGTTGCATATCAGTCACACTCTCTCCCTCTTTCCTGTTCATTCATCCATCCACATCTGCTTTTTTCCATTTTTTTTTTGCTCATGGAGTCGGGATATCACTTCAAGAGTGACAATCATCTAGTGCCAATGTTTTCACCACTGGTTGGCTATCAGCTTCTTTTCTACCATCAAAAACAAATTTTTAATTATGATCTTTGGTTTCACAAACACAGAACAATGCAATTAGTATTATCTTCCTATGGAATATCCATTTGGATGTTTGAAGCCATCTCTGTAGTTGTATATCAGCCATTTTTCTTTCAATGGAACATTTTCTGCATGCTCTTGCCAATCTTCTCAACTCTCACCTGATGGATAGACCAGAATACAATATTGCTTTCTGTGTCTCAGATCTCCACAGGTCTGACACTTTAACTTCAGGCATGAAGCAGAAAGATATCACACCATTCCACTAAAATAACATGTGTTATGTTGGTCCATGAACTGTCAATTTAAAGCCTTGCGCATGAGTAATATCCAGGAATGTGCATAATTCAATTATTTCCCACTTTAAAATCACAAAACATGTCCAGTCCCCACCCAGACCGCAACAGAGACTATATTCTATTTTAATTAATGCACACTATCAAATAAGGATGGAATCACTAATTGTATATGACTTTTCATAACTATATCTACTCGAAATTACAAAAAGATATTTTTAAGCTGTATACCAAGAGCAGGTATCTATCTGCCTGCATCATTGACAACCTAGGTTTGAGTGGTAGCCTTGGTGGTGGATAGCCTTGCTGAGGAAAAAGGAATAAATGGAAAATTAGTTACTCTCAGTCTCCAGAAGGTGGAAGGGAGAGGATTAGGTGGTGTGACAGTCCTTTAATAGAGACATGAGGCATTTACAACTGGCTATGCAAGAAGCAATGGAAGAAACTACCATCTTGTAGGAGGAACATGCAGAAATTTATGATATCATGGAGTCCAGCTGCACTTGTCCCACTGCATTTCCTTAGACTCAAACAAGTTGGGAACAGTGGAAACACTATAAAATCAATACCTCTTTCATCTAAAACTGTGATGTCCATCCCCTCAGCACACCAGTAAATAACAGCATGCAATGGTGCAGATATATCTGGACAAGTTGAACAGTGAGCTGGATTGAAAAAAAATATAATAATTTTAACAGCTATTATTTGAAGCCAGGGCTAAATATGCACAACAACTTGCTTAAGTTTGTTGTTTGTTACCAAAGCATGACAACATGACACTAACCAGGGAAAAACAACCCTAGAATTCAATGATAATAGTATGGGATAAAGAAGGACTGCTTTGTCCATGGGAGATGACAATGGACCATGTGTTACACACACAAAATGATGCACTGACTTACTTCAGAAACCCACCTAGTGCAGCAAACACCTGATTATACCACTTGCAGTATTTACTGGGCATAAGCCAATGTCAGTTAAGTGTGTATAAGATACATTTTTAGGATTAAGGCAAATACTGAACTTGATATGCAGAGTTTCTGTATCACAATCAAACCAGAAAATAGTTTTACTTACAGATATTAAACACAGGCTTACATGCAAGCTACGTATCTGTCCATATCTGTTTTTTCTCAGACTCCCAGCCACTGTCTTTTTTTTAAGATTTCCAAAGCACAAACCTTTAAGCAAAAAAAATATTCCCCACACCGGCTTCAGGGATACAAATTTTATCCCATG
The DNA here is from genome assembly GCF_019279795.1 of Protopterus annectens. NCBI lineage: Eukaryota > Metazoa > Chordata > Ceratodontiformes > Protopteridae > Protopterus > Protopterus annectens. The sequence goes on from NC_056739.1 coordinate 464,119,128, forward strand.
CATTTGCATTTTAAATTTAGCTGCACACAATCTCCTTAAAACTCTATACTCAACTCACATACATTCTTGCTGAATCTAAATACCCACTTAGCCTGTCTCCCTATTTCTGTTCTGAAGTGCTGCTTAAAACAGAAATGACCCTTTACTAACTTATACATACACACACACACACACATATATATATATGTATATATATATATATATATATATATATATATATATATATATGTATGTATTTATGCATACATACAAACACAGATATAATATATATATATATATATATATATATATATATATATATATATATATATATATATATATATATATATATATAAAGTAACCCAGTAGATACACTGGAATTCCCCACTTGTATTGTAAAATAGAGGTAAAACGGTACTTAAACTGCCACTTTTTGTCTGCTTCAAACTAGATATCTACCCAGAAAGGACACAGCTGAAATCAGGTCTATATATTGTTTTTCCCTACCAGATTCTAATAACTCCTAACAATGTGGCTATTTAGACACTTACCCTGCAATCTTTAGCCTGGGGGGTTCTAGCCCGCTCTGTTTGCTACACTCACTTCGCTCCCCTCCCTGCCCCCTATTCCCACCCTCTCCCAGTACAACTTCATTTATTCTTAGCCTTAACCCCACCCCTAATTACCACCAATTAGGCTATACCACTAGTCACCCCCTCCTCCTACATCCAACACAATCATGCTACTACCTTATATAATAACATCCTAACCTGCGTAGTTCTAGGTCACATTACATTCTACCAAGGCTCCACAGTCACATGCCCCAACAACTTCCACTGTACTCTCTCAACTCCCTCCCTCAAACATTTACACTATAACTACACAACCCCTACCACCAACAACATCCTCCCAATATATACACTCCATTACCAAACACCTAACACACTCAAAAATAAAATATCCCTAAGATACCATAAGCAATTTACTATGTATATAAAACATATCCTAAACACCCTCTATAAACCTGCCCTCGCTGGAGACATCCATCCAAACCTGATCCTCCCAAATCCAACCGAACCACAAACCCTAGTCCAAGCAACCCCCCCAAAACTCAACACCTAGCCAACGAGAAAACAACAGACCTACTTATAATGTCCCTAAACATCAGAAGCATATGCAATAAAATCCAAGAACTACATGCCAGCATAAGCATATATTCCCCAGATATTCTTTTCCTAACTGAAACCTGGCTCAAACCTCACATCAAAAGTGAGGAAATACTTCCACCTGAATACAACATCCTTTGCATAGACAGATTGTCCAAAAAAGGAGGTACTGTAGCATTGATATTTAAACACCACCTCAATATTCAACTCCTGAACTCATCTGTCCATCACCACAACAATGAAGAAATCCTTTATGCCAATCTCAAACTAAACCCAAACAAAACAATCAATATCATAGGATGCTATTTCCCACCAGGGCAAAATATTACATCCCTAAAAAATGAGCTGGGCTACTCTATCTCTACCCCAGTAAACCATCATTCTCAGTGACTTTAACATCAACTGGCTATCCTGTAATAACAATCTCCCAACCATTCACCTTAATCTCCCTGGGTTCAACTCATTCAATCCTCTACCCAAATCAACAAAAACCCTAACAATCATACTTTACTTGACTGGATCCTAGTTAACAAAGCCCCTCACTCTTACCTAGCAGGCTGCTTACCTGACAATCTTAGTGATCACTCCCCCACTTTCATAATTCGGCACCACACACACAGTCTCAAGCACGTTATCCACAGGCAAATTCGGAACAAGTCCAACTTCAACCCCAACTCCTTCATCTCCTCCCTGCAAAAAATTAACTGGTCACCACTAAAATTCCTCAACCTAGATGAGGCTGTTCACTTCTTCAACAGTACCTTCCTCTCCATCCTAAACACCCATGCTCCTGTAAGAAATGCCAAAGTCAGATCCAGGTGTGCCCCATGGTTACAAAAGACCATCAGAACCCTAATGAAGTCCGGAGATAAGGCCTGGGAGCACTGGTGACTAAAAAAAAAATAACTCAGATAGGCAATCATTCCTTGAACTGCACAATAAAGCCAAAAAGCATATAAAATTAGGCAAATCCCTCTACTATAAATCCACCCTAAACTCTACCAACCACAACCCTAAGCAATTCTGGTCCACTATTACATCCTACCCTCCACCCAGGGAAGGTTGATACCCCCCAGCCATCCATTCCCCCCTCCTCCAGCAGAATTGCTGAATCCTTCAACAAACACGTCACTGAAACTATAACATCTCTAAACAAACAGCACTTCCCTACCACAGCCCCCCAACATCTAACCCTAAACCCACTCTCCTCTTTTCTTCTTCATCTCAGTACCTAACTCCAACATAAAAAGACTATTGTCAAAACTTAAACCCACCAAACTCGCAGCTGACAACCTCCCCTCTGAATACTTGCAAATTGCAGCTGATACACTAGCCCACCCAATTTCAATTCTAATCAACCGTTCCATAACAGAAGGCTATGTTCCCTCGATATGGAAAATATCCCACATCATTCCCATCCACAAAGGCACCCCCTCCACCAACCTCTCCAGTTACCTCCTCATTGCTATCCTCTCCCCTCTCTCCACGATACTTGAAAAATGTATCAACACCCAGGTCTCCAACTACCTCCTAGCTAATAATCTCCTCTCCAAAACCCAACATGGTTTCAGGCCATGTCACAGCACTACCTGCGCTTTGCTGTCCTTCACCAACACTATACTTCATCACAAAAACAATGGCCTCTTCTCTACTGCTGTATTTCTAGATCTTTCAAAGGCATTTGATATGGTATCTCATGAGCTACTACTCTCTACTCTCCCCAACCTCTCCTTCTCACAATCAGCCTGCAACTGGTTCCACAGCTATCTACATGGATGCAAGCAATCAGTAATCTGGGATGATAACCTATCACCTCACCCCCCAGTTACTCTCCGAGTTCCCCAAGGGTCTGTCCTTGGCCCTCTGCTATTCTCACTTTTCACTAACAACCTACATACTGCCACCACACAAGCATCTCTTATACAGTGCGCAGATGAGTCTACTCTCATCTCCTCTGCCCCCACTTTACCAGAACTTCAACAAATCAGACAGGAATCATTCTCTTCTGTAGAAAGCTGGCTATCCAATGGTCAGCTCCTACTCAACCCAAGTAAGACAAAACTTCTCCTGTTCCAACCTTCCAAAGCCACCCAAAACACCCCCACTTCAACATTCTCACCAAAGACAAAACTATCATCTCTCCATCAGAACACACAAAATTGCTCAGTGTGGAAATCGACAACAAACTTAGATTTGACACCCACATATCTCTCACAATAAAAAAAGTTCACAAGAAACTTGGTGCATTATATCGAAGCCACCAATTCCTAACCAAGGTGGCTAGAATCTCCATAACCAATTCCCAGCTAATTTCCACCCTACTCTATGCATCCTCCATGCTTACCAACCTTAGACAGACAGACCTACACAAGCTAAATGCTTGTTACAACAAAATTGGTAAATTTGCCACTGGAACCGCCTACCACAGCCATCATTGTATCTCCCTTAAAGAACTAAACTGGCTAGAACTCCCACAACTCCTTCACTTTAATCAACTCACCCTCGCTCATAAACTTATTAACCACCCCCTTAACATCCCTTCCCTTCAAACCCTTCTCCACCCCTATCATTCCATTAGGCCCCTAAGATCAAGCAACAAAAATCAACTCACTGTTATCAAACCCAAAAACTCAGCAGGAGAAGCCATATTTTCATGTACCATATCTAAACTTTGGAACAATCCTCCACCCTTTATAACTACTCTACCTTCCAGCAGCCTTTTCAAGACTGCACTCAAATTCCACTTAAATCTGCACTGGCTTTGTCCTTGTTCTAATCCAGACTAGCACCCCCACCCTTACCTCCCCTGCCACTTAGACTCTTAACCCAACTATACTACCGCCACTACTAACCAGTCAGAATTAGCTAGTTGACTTTATATACTTTAAAATAAATCTTGTCTGACAACTTTATTACTAATATTATAAACGACAAGAAACTATCTTAACTTGCAACATTTACTGTATATACTGTTGATAATCAATATCTTGTTATTGTATTAAAGCCAACAACCTGCAATGTTGTTTACTATTGCTGCAACTTTGTATCTGTATTTATCATGTACATGATGTGGAGCTTTTCTCCCCAGGCATCCGCTGAAAAAGGACCTGCGGCCAGTCGGAATTTCCCGGTAAACAAATGTAAAAAAATAAATAATAAATATATATATATATATATATATATATATATGTATATATATATATATATATATATATATATTTATATATATATATATATATATATATATATATATATTTATACGGCCATGTGTATACACTCTCTAGTGTTATTGAGTGTTATTGTAAATATGTCTGAGATTTGCAAATCTGAAAAAATCCATTTGGTGGCTGAGTAGGGGAGTAAATATTAACCCCAGTAATGCACTTCTAGCAAGGTGCTAACAGGACTAGATTATGTTTCTTCTAATACCTTCCAAGTATGACTGAAGACAAAGTTTTCTGTTAATTTTCTTCAATAGGTCAGAGTAATCTGTCAATTTTTCACAGGAATCTTTGTTACTTTTTTGTGTATTGCACATATATTCCATTTTCATCGGCATCCATCTATAGAAGTTTCTGTAGATGGTTTCATTGCATTTCCAGCAGAAAATTGCTATACAAATATTGATGACCATGATTCATATGTGCTGTTGTATTCTGCTATTACCTGGCCAGAATTGCTTTCTTGCTCCACTATTAAACAATGAAAAAAGGGAAATAATTGTTGCTCAATTACTAATGTTTTTTAAATGTTTAAAACATTATTTTCTTTTTTGCCATCAGTCAGTAACTTGATGTTGAATGATTCCTCCATTTTTTTCTTTTTGATAAATGAAAGTTATTTTCTTACCATAATGAAAGATCTGTATGAGTAGGACTATCAAAGTTATCAATAGGACTTAGGCTGCAGACATTAAGACCAATTAGTACTCAGAACTTCATCTGGCTGCTCTTCTCCTCCTTCTCTGTATCCCACAGTGCACTGTGACCACTTCACTCTCGAGATATGTGGCAGTCATACATAGGCGTATCCAGGGCAAAGACTGAAACTGCACAACACCAATGAAGCAGTAGAGTGATTGGGTTTTTAATGAGGATGGCCTGACTCCTATATATCTAATATTATGATAAGCATATAGCTCTCACATCTTATAACAGTGTTTGCATCTTGAATAACCCATATGACAGCATCCAAAGCTGTTCCTGATGGGAAGTCATAGGCTAATATGACCTGTAACACAGTGCAGTGGCTTCTAAAGAGTTATTGGTCCTGGATGCCTAGATTAACGTATGGTGCTTAAGAAATGTGTTCAAGGAAGACCAAGCATCACCTGTACAGTTATCCTTAAAAGAGATATTCCTGAAGAAGGTTGAAGAAGATTCCAAGGTCCAGTTTCTCTAACCGGGAAAAGCCAAAAGACACAACAAAGCAAAATTAGGCAAAAGCTTTCCATGAAAAAATGTATCAAAACAGAATCAGAAAGAAAGCTACCTAGAAAGAGAGACTTTGAAGGCCCACTATCCCACAATTTTAGTATTAATAGAGATTAACTGTCCAAGTACTATCTCATATGCCTGTGAACATCTAGGAAGTGCAAGATATACTCCCAGTGAGTTTGCACACCACAGAAAGAACACCAGTACACCTGGATAAGTCAAAATTCTGTGAACAACTTTCATATAAATGAGTGATAGGAAGTATTTCCCCAAAAAGAAGTATGGTCTGTACAGAAAACTAAGTAGGTAAGTTCAGCAGAAAGGGCATGAGCATCCAAAACCCTCTAAGCAAGAGGTAATGACCACTAAAAATAGTGTTTTCCAAAACAAGAAAAAAGTGGGCAGGTGTGATTAGTTCAAATGGGGCTTTTCCATTACAAAATACAAAATAGATGCCCATTTGGGGTACTGGTAGACTTAATGGAGGCGTCAAGTGGAAAGATAATCCCCGGGATTCATGAAGCTTGCGCCAGGTGCAGGTGTAGCGTTGGTGTTTCAACATCAAATATGGCCAGCGAGCGATCCAGGTATGAGCTGTTTCCACGTGCACTACCTGCGTACTCTACACCCACACAGCTTCAGGCCCCTGTATGCTAATTACCCCATTTGAAGCAGTGTAGCATGCAAATTAAGGTATTAAGTGATTCAGGAAGTGGTGCAGGCATAGTGTAAGCATGCAGAAATGTAAACAGCAAAAAACGGTTTACATTTTTGCAAACATAAAATCGGAGCCATGACAGCCGGCCAAACACATGTATTATATCGTTAATATATGCCAATGGCTAAATATATAGCCATTGGCATAAGAAAAAATGTACAACGTATAAAAAGGACATTTAATTGAATTGTTCACACTATAGAGAAGTTTAAGCGCAGGGCAGCTGCGTGCAAACCGGATCGCAAGGAAAATAGAAAAATATAGAATAAAACTGCAATGTAACACATATCATGATTTCTCCATAATAGTCAATGGCAGGCATGTTACACCACACCATGGTGCAAGGGTTGCTAAGGGGCTGTGACAGTGTTTTACACAGTAGCTAGGAATTTGTAGGCAATGCCATGCAAATGAGAGGAGTAATAGTGAATCACAGATTCCCTGCTGGTGTAAGGATGCACCTCACAGTGTAGCGTTATAACACCGAGGTGTGCCCTTGAGATAGAAATGACATCAAGAGAGGGGTGTGTCACCTTTGCTGTAAGCATATTGGAGCATTGGCAATCCGGTGTCCCGAAGCTAAGCAAAGCTGCAGGAAAGGGGTGTGTTGAACTGGCTATAGCTTTGCTTAGCTGAGAGCACACAAGGTAACTGAGTATGCATGTGAATGGAGATTAAAATGCATTTAAACTCGGTAAACGGGTTTGCGTGGCACGCACTGGAGCTGAAACAGGAAGGATATAGGAAAAGAATAAGGAAATGCTGCAACAGGGAAATTGGAGTACAAATGACTAATTAACACCTAGGGACCTACAGTGGGCCATTGACAACAGCTAACAAGGCTGCAAGCAGCTACCTGCAGAACAGGAAAGAGGAGGGGCTGTACTGCAAAGAAAGCAGTAAAGTGTCACAGCAGAACAAATCAGATTTGCATTATATCAGCTACAAGACACATTTTGCAACACATGACTGGGTAGGGAAAGTACAAAACAAGAAAGACGGCAGGTGGAGGCATGCTGATAGTGGGAGGGGCTCCTGATATAAAAGTGAATTAAAGGGCAACAGATTAATCAAGGCAGGCAAGCATAACTCTACACTAAAGGCCCTGTGCTTGCAGTATCCACTGTAAAACCCATAATTATGATACCCTGCAGCTGGAATTGCTCATACACACCCAATGACATCAGCAGCATCCATAGCACAACAGTATAACGTGTGAAAGCACCTCATTCCCATACACCCTACACCATTGGTGTACACAGATGGGGAACTTTTACTATGTACATGTTAGGGGCTGCCATAGCTTTGATCAACCAGCATGTGTTGGAGACTGAAGGTGGTGTGGAGGATGATGCTCACAACCACCCCAGGCACCAGAGGAGGAGAAGAGTGTTCAGACCCAAGGTAACCTACCAGGGGCTACATGATCTGGAGATAGTAGAGCATTACAGGGTGGACAGGGACACCCTACAGCAACTTGTGGAGCTGTGCCAGCCATGCCTCAAAGCCAGAACAAACAGAAGGGAACCCATCCCAGTGGATACAAAGGTATGAGTAAGCCTGAGAATACTAGCTACAGGTACCTTTCAAAAGCCAACTGGGGATATCATGGGGTTCTCACAGGCATCAGCATCCAGGATACTTCACCAGTTCCTGGATGCCATGTTACCACATGCCAATGAGCACATATACTTCCCCTGAATGCAGGAGGAGTTGGCCAGCAATATGTGTCTCTTCTACCATGTGGCAGAATACCCAGAGGTACTGGGTGAAATAGACTGCACACACATACACATCAAGTCACCACCCGGTGAGCAGGGTAGGTGCTACATAAACCACAAGGGATACCCCTCCATCAACTGCCAGGTCATGTGCAATGGATGTGTGTGCTGGCAGCCCTGGAAGCTATCATGACTCCCACATCTGGCATGCCTCAAAGCTGTATCAGGTATTTGCCAGGGGGGACATCCCATATGGCCACCTGGTGGGGGATGCTGGCTATGCACTGGAACCGTGAATGATGACTCCCATCAGAAATGCACACACACCCATGCAAGAATGCCATAATGAGGCACACTCACAAACCAGAATCATCATAGAGCATGTGTTTGGGATGCTTAAATCACAGTTCTGTTGCTTGGACATATCTGGTGGAGCCTTGCAGTACTCTCCAGGCATGTGTGCCCACATCTTCATGGTATGTGCCATGCTACACAATATGATCCTGCAGAAACAGCTGCAGCAGGGACAGAATGGTGAAGGCCCTCACAGCCCACTACCATTGCCAAGGGCCCCGCAGGCACAGAGGTACTCAGAGAATACCCTGAGCCAGCCCCAGTAGGCAGATGGAGGTGTGCCCAGTATGCCCATGCCTTGGCAAGGAGGGAACATATAGCACACACACTGACAGTATAGGCACCTAGGGACTGACATCTTTCTCCACCTGCACACACAGTAAAAATGGATGGCACACACACAAGACTACCTGTATATTGTCATGTATAGGCAGTCTACTGTGTGCATCCAACATAGGCAGCCCTCAACTATTGCACACACACAACTGCTATTGGCACAAGGTAAGTCAACACCTGAACAGTAAATAAAGCTATCAGCATGCACTGATACTGTATGTATAGATTCATAGGTTTATAGGTAGGTACTTGGCTAACTGCCTAAGGGCATTCATAAGCCTAGCCAAAATGTGTCAGCTTTTGCCACCCCATTGATTAATTAACTGTCCCTCTGTGGAGCAGAGCCAATGGTGGGGTCCCTATGGTGTATCTACTGTTCCCCATCCACTCTTCAAGGTTTCTCTTGAGGAGTGTTAGTGAGGGGCTCTGTATAATGTAATTAGGGATGTAATTCCAAAGCATGGGGAGTTTCTGTGACAGGAATCTGTCCCTCCACCATCTTCTAGTTATTGTTGTGGCAAGGTTTAGCTCACTACAGCATGTGGTTCACTGTGACATGAATTCCCATAGGTGGAGCATATCCATTAAGCCTGAGTTGGACATGGGTTTGTTGGCCAGCAGAGATCATCTCTGAGTAAACGAGATGCCACTGAGTAAAGCAGGAGTTTATTCAGTCTGGCTGCATAGGACATATGTTTGAAGCCAGTAATCCTCTTGGCGAGGTATGTTCATGGACCTTCCAGCTGTCGGAAGTGTCTTCTGAGATACATCCCAAATGGGCTATGATGGGACTGATGAGTGATGAGTAAAGGGGCACTATAACCATAATATGTCTAGATGCGAACCCTTTAGTAATTGGATGGCCTACATAGAAGGATGTCCTAACTACTTTGGAGATATGATTGTTAAAGGAGAGATCACTATCTACCTTAGTCCCCAGATACCCTATTACCTCATCTGTATTAAAGTGGCTGCCACTTATGTGTTAATATGTGGATGTTTAGTTTTTCCAAAATGGAATGACCATGTGGTTAGTGGCACTTAGCTGGAGTCCATGACTTTGACACCCTGTGTTGGTCTCTGTGAGGCCCCTTGAAGGATGTTTTTGTCAGCTGGACTGTCAATTATGGCTCCCACTTTGCAGTCATTGCCAAACATGGTCTGCTGTAGTCCACCTGTGTTTGCCTGTACCTCTGAGAAGTATATGCCAAACAGTAGGGGTCCCAGGACTGAGTCCTGTGGGACACCAGTTGTGACTGGTTAAGAGTTGGACCTGGAGGCTGCTAGTCTTACCATGTGGGTTCTGTGTGTAAGCCTGTTGGCAACCCATCCTGTGATGTATGAGTTTATGTACGGGCTGGTGAGGTTATCAATAATACCTGAGTGGAGAATAGGGTCAAAAGCCTTGGCGAGGTCCAGGTAGTATGTGTGAACCACCTCTCCCCTCATCTAACATCTTGGTAACTGTCTGTAAGATGTCAAACAGGTTTAGTAGGCATGATCTGCACTCAACCAAGCTGACCTGAGTTGGGTCAAGTGTTTGGAGGTTACCAATGTCTTTGTCAATGAGTGCCATGAGGATGCACTCCATAGCTTTGCAGACCAGGCTAGTCAGGCTTATGGGGTAATAGTCACCATGGTCAGTTGTGTTTCCACCTTGGTGGAGTGGAATAACCGTTGCTATGCACCACTGTATGGGCATGTAGGCTGTGTAGAAGCTGAGGTTGTAAAGCTTAATTAGGTTGGGGGTTAGTTTGTCTTGTAGTGTTTGCAAGATGCAGTCTGGGACACCATCTGCCTCCATTGACGCTGTGTTTTGCCATCTGAGAGGGCCATTTCCACCTGTGTGTCTCTGATGTCTGGGATACTGAACTTTCCAGGTATTGCTGTGGGCTATTTAGGGGGTGAAGTTTGCACTGAATGTATCTGCAAGGATGTTGGCGATATCAGTAGGATCAGTATATTTTGTGCTATATTGCACTAGCACAGTGCAAATCTGTGTGTTACCACTCAGATCCTTGACATAGCCAAAGAAGGCTTTGCGGTTATCTTTCGATTCCCTGCCTATTTTCCTGTTGATGTTAGCCTTGGAAGATATCATGAGGAACCTATGTTTCATACTAATACTGGTCACGGATGTCTGCCCTTCTTGGGTTTTGCTGTTTTTCTGGACTACTGTCCTACTTCTGTTGTATAGCCTGTTTATTGCAGGAGTCCACCAGACTGGTGTCCTTGTCTAGGAGGAGTGAGTCTTGGTTTATCAGTGATGGCATGATCCATACATCCTTGCAGGTGCTTATAGAGTGCATTTGTAAATCTTTCTGTATCTTGAACAGTGTTTTCCCTTAGCATGGGGGCTGTAAAACCTCCCACCTCTGTCTTTAGCAGTGTGAGTTTAGATGTAGGAAAGGTATTCACTGTGGTTTTCTTGGGTGGGGGAGATGGTTGGGTGTGGAAATCATCAATGAACAGTCCATGGTCTGATCTAACCAGTGACCAGTTTACCTCTGCTGTGGTGCACCTGTCGCCCATGTTGGTGATTACCACTTCTAGTATGTTTCCACCTCTCATTAGGGAGTTTACCATCTGACACAGGGCATATGAGGTGATAAATTCCAGGAAGTGCTGGGCCTGGAATTGAGTATTCGAGTAAGTTTCCCAGTTAATGGTAGGATAGTTGACATTGACTAATACCAGGGTGTTCGGTAGGACTGTCATGTTTTCCACTGTCTCCAGGTAGGAGGAGTGGTGGTCCTGGGTCATAGAGGGTGATCTGTAGCAGGCCACAGTTTGCATTGCATTTGTGGCTGATGTTAGCTGCATATGGATGATCTCAGAGGTATCATGCTGCCCCACTAACCTGGAGGTGTAGGTATCCCTGATGAATATGGATACACCCCCTCCATGTCTGTGTAAGTCCATGTTCTGTGGCCGAAATGTGTGGTATGGGTTGTAGTCCGGTAGTGCTGGTGTGCTCTCAGGAGCCTTAAAACAGGTCTCAGTTAATGCACAGATGTTGATGTTGTCCATACAGAGCATGTTGTGATTACAACCCCTGGCGTTGAGTAGCATAACCCTCAATGATTTTGCTACTGTGCTGTTTACGGAGGTGGGAATCACCTTTGAGACTTGCCTAAAAAAGGCACCATGGGGGTGCCAATAGCCTTGGCCAGTATTCCAAAGCCTAAGGCTGACACATGCAAGCTGGTATGGTATTGTTGCATGCATGTTACCCATCTGTGCTTGTTTCTCATCTTTCCTGTAGGTAACCTACTGGTAAGCAATAGAAAGCCTTAAACTTATATAAGTCTTCTAGCTTCAAAGATAGAGAATTGGAGTGATTAAGTATCAGTGTTCTGTATGTTCTTGCTGTACTCAACTGTTTTCTGACTACATGGTGATTTTTCACTGTATATTGTGATCTGAAAGCTCTGTTTATTCACATATTATGTCTGTGATGGCCTGCACTTTAGAGGTTCACAGATAGGTAGTAGGCTATCTGCCCAAGGGCATTTAAAAGCATAGCTACAGTGTGTTGGCTTTCTCCGCACCATTGATGAAGTAACTGAGCCTCTGTCAAGCATAGCCAATGAAGTGATTCCGGGCAGAGTTGCCGGTAGCTGTTGAGGACTGGGGTGGCGGAGGGTGATAGGGGCACTTAGTGATCTAAAGAGGGCATATTAACATGAAACATCAACACCATTCAATTTCCCCAACAGGTCTTGCAGCTATAAAACTGGAGGGGCTCCCCCACCCCCTGGCTGTATGGTTCTGGGACACATGATCCCAGGGTTGTATATTCTGTTACCCATTCACACATCAAAGTTTCTCATGAAGTGTGTCAGTGAGGGGCTATGCCTAATATAGTTTGGAATTTAATTTACAGTCTCTCATTTCATTTGTTATGTTTGTATTTCAAGTGTAAGTGAAGCTCAGTGGGTTTGGGCGCCTCCGCCCTTTGCTTAGCCTAGCTTACACATAGAAATTATCTAAATAGGAAATAGGTACAAGCAACGTTAATGTCAATAATGTAATGGTTACAGCATTTGCATAGTATCTGTGCATTCCTGGTTCAAATCCCAATAAAGTAAGATAAGTTTTTTTCATGTTAAAAAGTATACCTTAACTACAGCTTGCATATCTAGGTAGTATTCTTCAGTATAATAAACATTTGAAACACCCATATATACCCATGTGTGCTGGAGGGTAAAGTCAACAGAGAATGTAATGTTATGTAAGCACATAGGGTGAGATGTTACTTCACTGAAATGTATATATCCTGAGTAGTTAGCAGATGTGGCTGTGTTTGCACGTACAAGTTATAAGTTTTAAAGTTTGTTTAATTGCTGCTTTAATGTCACACAAACATTCTCACAACTGCTTAAATGAGCCTTATTCTGCAGTAAATCACATTTTTAAAGCATCACAGGTGTTGAATCCTGGACCATGCACACCATAGTCATGGGACTTACCACTAAGCCATCTGAGCTGTATACATGTTTCATGGTCTTTAGACTACACCTTATACTACAGGCATTCCACAGTACAGACCACAAATGGGACAGTCACTTTGTGTACATATGCACAGTACATTGTAATATACTGTAGTTTGTGAATCAACATATACAAGTCTACATATGTATAACTGTTACAAATGATATATGTATATATATATATATATATATATATATATATATATATATATATATATATATATATATATATATACATATATGTGTATATATATATATATATATATATATATATATATATATATATATATATATATATATATATATATATATATATATATATATATATATATATATATATATATATATACGTCAGTGATGCCTGCACATAAATATATATATATATATATATATATATATATATATGTATATATATATATATAAATATATATACATATATATATATATATATATATATATATATATATATATACAGTTACATCTATAGCCATATATATATAAACATCTATGGACACACTTTGTGAAACAGAAGCAATCCAAAGGAATTGAAGTGTACACAACACACATGCAGCTCTACTATTATAACTAATAAAATTAACTTAATTCACCATAGACGGTATGGTTGTTGTGTATGTGGAGATTGGGGTGGGGGGAGGAATGATGGCAATGAAATCATGCATCAAGGAGAGCCTGGGTTGGATGTTCAATAAGTGAACTGGAGGGGTATACATGGAGTATGGGGACAATATAAAAAGGACACAAAACAAGAACCATTCGCATCCATAATACACCCTGTCAGGTCACATTGCAACACTTAATTCCACAAACATATGAACATTAACATGTATCATACATATGTACACCAACTGACTGTCACATTTATTTTCAGTAGTGAGGAATGCCCATAGTAAAATGTATATTCTAAACAACATAACATTTGTACATATCTCAGATGCCTTAGTGGTAAAGTCAGTGACTGTGGTGTTCAAGGACTATTAATTTATTTTGAGGGCCAGAATAAGAGTTGTTGGATGCAGGTTGATTAAAGCACTTTTAAGTGGTTTTGCATGGGTTTGTGTGACGGTAAGCAGTGCTTAAACATGGTTAAACAGATAAGCGCTTCACAGGTTTAACCTTTAATTAACGTCGCACAGACCACGGGAAAACCTGCTTACAGCTTCTTAAATGTGCGTTAATCACACTTTCCCCTATCAGTGCCTGTTCTGAGAGGTAAAATAACACCCACTTCCAGGATTAGAACCCTCAAACATGTACACCACCCTCAGAGTAACCTACCACTAAGCTACCTGAGATGTACTTATGCCAGTTGTGTATTCAGACAGGTTAAAATAAAAAAGGGAGCATTGTGTGGAAATAGGACAAACCACCATGTACCCAATGAAAGGTGTATGCTATATATAATATATATATATATATATATATATTTTTTTATTTTAATTTTTATAGAGAGAGAGAGAGAGAGAAAGAGAGAGATATACATGTCGATATATATATATATATATATATATATATATATATATATATATATATATATATATATATATATGTATGTATATGTAGATATATAGATAGGTTAAAAACATGCACACATCTATGGAGGTACATATAAACGTATGCAATAATTTATATTGTACATCTATATCTATATCTGTATACATATATATATATATATATATATATATATATTTACATACATACATGTGTGTATACAGCATCTGAAGTGTTCAAATCTGAGTATAACATGGACCATATCAATCACACATTCTACTACCCCCAGACAATATGAATATAACATATGAAGAGTATATGGCAATACACTATTACAATTATGTTCTATGGACATGAGCCAAATATGGTTAGCAACCAACACAACTACAATGACTGCAAATATCCATGACAGAAATATACAGACATCTTTCATTTAGCAAAACGTAATTACATTCTGAAGTATTGCCAAAAGGAGTCAAGGACTAACAATACCTGCATGCTATACAGGAAGCATTTAACAGTGCCTTAATGAATCAGCCTGCAATTACCATAGTATTAGTCCACTAAGGGATAGGTGTTCACATAGGGAAAGAACCCCCACACACATATAGAATATGTATAAAAGCAGTTCCTACACAACTGCATCTGCTGTGTACACCCATCTCCCCCACACCCAAACTAATTACAATACATACTGTCATACCATAACCAATTATTCACCCACTGTACGACATCTGCTGAAACCTTAACATGCCTGGACAGAGACATACTAACATGGCCTTATGTGAAATAGTTGCTGTTATACAATGGAACAGCTGCTGATGTTACCGGATTTGTTTGAACTAATCCTGTTTTAGAGGGTTGAAAAGTAATTACACCAGGACGTGTTACCAATTACTGATTATCAGCACAGTATGATACACATTTACACCAAACTAAAGATGTCTGGTGAGCATACTGTAAACCCCCTAACATTATATGCATAGCTGTACAGCCTTGAGCTGGTCAAACATCCTGGCCAGAGTGAAACATATACAGAAGTATTAGGTACATACAAACACTGCACAAGTAGCAATGTTCAGAAATATAACAGCAGTACTCACATGTAGACCAAATCGTCTAGGCATTACACACAATATATTAGTGTTTGTCTCCATACAGCTGTTGCAATAGATTTCAAACAACACTTCCAGGCTGTCTTCATCACAAGTAAGGCAAAGGGACAACGCTCAAGTGGAGTACTCAATTATACTCCACCGTTGCCATGATATTGGCTAAGGGAGTAGCTGCACAGCTGATGTGCATGTAATTAACTACTGTGGAACACCAATTGGTGATCAGGATAGCACATGTTACTGATCTCTAACTATAAAAGATGCCTTGTCACACATTCAAACCATCTGTATCTACCTGCAGAATAGTACAAAATACCCAACAGAAGATCGAAACACAAACCAAAAACGATTAATATACCAGTCAATAACACCTCCAATTACTAAGAAGGTATTATAACATTTAGTATGTCTGTGTATGTAGTACCTGTTCTGTAATAATTACAGTGTAATCAATGCATATAGAGGAAATAGCTATCTTGTAGTGATGTATTGTTGAGCAGTAGTAATGCTTGTAGTAATCTATGTGTGTACTGCTGTAGGTCACAAGGCAAACTCCTCATACGCCACAAGGGATGATATACATGGGCTTGGAATTCACCAATTCTTTTCCAGCCACTGTCAGTGTCAGGGTTGGTCCAACAAGTATGTGCTATAACAGGGGATAGTATATGTTAATATATTGTAACAGTAGACATATGTATGGGTGTATTAGTGAGATGAACATGCAAAGGTGGGCTTACTGTGCAAATATGATTTGCATTGTGGGATATTGTGCCAATAACTGTGTAATGTACAGTATTTTAGGCATATTTGTATTCCATTTTACATAGCATTTATGTTATGTTATGCAAGCATTAGTTATGTCTATTGGCAATTACAATACTCAATAACAGAATACATATGACTTGTATTCATCTGGCAGTTTAGCAGCATGACAGCAAAGAAAATTGGAAGAGCTAGGTAACTATCCATGCACATAAGACATGTACTATCCACCTCAGTAGTATCGTTTGCAAGCAATAACAGCTGTGCATGTGCACATGTTATGCAAATGTGTAGTGACCCTTGTTACAGGGCTGGCCCAAATGGCTATGTGCACACCTACATAGAGTGGATATTGAGAGTAGAGACACACTGGTTGAACTTTCATGTTTGTGTAGCCTAACCTCTCATTGCCAACCTAACAGCCGCTTGCAAATACTGTAAGTAAGGTAGTGCACAGTACTGGTAATGAAACAGGTTGCATATCATCTGTAACTCCAGTGTAACATCTGCAGTAGGAGTGTAAGATGTAGAAGACCACTGCCCATGTTTAACAGCTGCTTCATAGGTGATGGCTTACACTATCTGATTATATACTGATCATGTTGATAGTGGCAGCAGAGCCTATTGATACTTGACTCAGTTTGGGGAGTGGGTGCCTGTGCCCAACAGAGCTCATGGTTCTGGTGGATATGTGAGTATATACCCAGAAAAGGATACAGACCTGTTGACACTTGCATCATATGTAATCAACTATCAGCATGTGATGTGCTCCTCAGAGGAGGATTGCTGCTAAAGGTAGCTACTATGTTTCTGTAATAGCCGGAGTTGTCACGTCCATAACACAAATATTTACCTGTGAGCATCACTGTCTAAAACATCTTCATAAGCAATAAATAAACTAAATATGGTACTTGGTACTTGTAGTACTGAATGCTCATACAGGCATGTCCACTAGTCAGCTACTGGTGTTTACTAATGTCAGCTTTGTGTATGTGGCCATCCTGGGGGAATGTAATCTCTATGCCATGTTCACTGCCAAACCCACCTAACACTACACTCCACACATTGTCTAGGATACAGCTACAGGGGTAAGCTGGAAGGCAGTCCAGTCTACAGCCATGACTGGACTGGACAGTCATGAGGTGTAGGTTAACACATGCATCTCATCACCACAACCAACACATACTCTTACCAGAACACAGCAAGGACACCCACACATGCCACCAGATATCACAGACATTCACAGAGGCTTCTAAGTATCTGGCCAAGCAAGAGGCCTCCCAAGCTGGAAGAGACAGACAACAAAATACAAAAACTGTATGACATAGTTTGCATAATTGTGCCACACCTCAGAACACATGGCCAGAAACATGCCCAACAGTACTCATTTGTGAATGCAAACTCTAGCACTATGTTACACACCAAGCTATACGAGGGCAAACATACTGTCAGCTGCCTGGCTGCCATGATTAGTCACATACCCATACACTCAGACCACCTTTTGAACTATACACATGGCTCTGGCATATTCCATCTTATGGCGCAGGACCTGTGATGCAGTAGCCTGGACTGCATGGAAACACACATGTAGGAACTGTCAGGTCTTGTAGCCCATGCAGGTATGTCCCAAGGCCTGGGTATGTCCCAAGGCCTGGGTAGCATTCTGCCATTGGCCAGAATGATTCTGCAGTACAAAGACAAAAGGATTGTATTCCACAAATGTCTAATGTATTAGTGTAATTCAAAGGGTATCCAGTATCTCTCTGCCTGGGATAACATGGTTGACAGACCATGATGCTTTGCCAGACAGGGCCTGTACCTGTCACCCCTGGGAATCTGGATATTGGCTAGGGCTCATGCTTCCCCTATAGTTTCTTCATCATGTAAAGTTCCAGTGAAAGTCCACTGCTGTAACAGAGACAGCCAAGCAATAAACTGTGGGTCTCACTACTCAATAATGCATTTCAGAAACTCAATATGGACTCACTTACGTCAATCTTTAACATGGAGAACATATCTGTGCAGTGACTGAGATATGACTCAACGATCCAGAGAGCACCCCTGCATGACCATGTTATAATGGTTCCCTGTCAGAAGCCTGAAACACTATAAGCCTGAAAATCAAAATCCTGAAAACTATAGACTGAAAGTTCAAAATCCTGAAAGCCCAAAATCCTGAAACTCAAAATCCTGAAAACACAAATAATGCTAATATGTCACTATAAAGACACTAATATCTACCAACTGACCCTGACCCTAACCCTAACCCTAAGGTCCCTCACTATCGCACACTCACCTGACCTGCACCCTAACCCTAACTCACTTAAACCGCTCCTAACCCCAATATTTGTCACTATTGCATACATGCCTAACCTGCGCCCTAACCCTAACTCACTTAAACTGCCCCTAACCCTGACATAAAACCAACCGCACACTTACCTGAACCCAACGCATGACCCAACACCACAGGGCTAACAATAGCAAAGCCACAATGATGTCAGTATGTCCATTTTGTGTTTTCAGGATTTTGAGTTTCAGGATTTTGGGCTTTCAGGATTTTGAACTTTCAGTCTATAGTTTTCAGGATTTTGATTTTCAGTCTTATAGTGTTTCAGGCTTCTGATAGGGAACCATTATAACACATACCTCACCTCTTGGCCATTATCCTTTATTGGAACACACAAGGGTGTCCATATTCCTGAAGGATATGTACACCCCCACGCTAGTTGCACTTGCATAACTTCAGACGAAGTATGCTGAGCAACTACCTTTGTGCCAAAAGTGGAATCCAAATTGCACCTTGTGACAGATAACCCACCATGCCTCAGAATTCCCAACTGTCATATTGTGCTGTAATGGGGAATGTTAGGTTTGAGACAGAAAACCATAATAATGGCTACTGTCAACTATCCCATTATGAACTGGGAAGACTCATGTACCAACACCTGTGCTCAATGCATGTTTATTTTCATCAACCCAGTGACCTGGATCACCATAGTTACACAAACAGGGCTAGCAGTATGCTACACATAGTCAGTCTCCAAAGCCAGTATTATGCTTCTTAAGAGCAAAGTGGTGACTGTTATGGCACCCATGCAGATGGACAATGCATGTGCAAATGCGGAATCCTACACAAATGCACTTTAAGCACTCACATAAGTGCAGTGATTGTGCCATTGAAACAGAACCAAGATTCAACCAAACACAAACAGGAAGGCAAACTGATGGTACCCTGCCTTAAACTGCACCACATAAGATAGTAACTGTTGCAAGAGACAACACACATGAGTGGAGGTGATCCCTGGTCAGCCTCAGTAAGATGCAGATACACCATATAAAGCTACACAAAGCTACTGTGAAACTAATCAGCCACATATGTGGCCAACCATAGAGCATTCTATAGCTGTGTCATAAATCATAATGCCAACAACAAGACCTGCCGTGCTTCACAGCACTATGGTATGAGAAGTACTGCACCTACAGAAATAGCACCTGTTCATCCAGACAGGGTTTTGGATAACCTAAACCCACACTCACCTCCACCCAACAGGTACACATATTTATATATCCATGTACACTACAGAGCCCCTGTAATAACAACTATGCATGTACAAGCTGCACTCTCTAAAGCCATATATACAGCTTGCATGGGACCTGTCAACATCCCAGGGTGTATCCTACACAAATGTCAGAACAATTTCCTCTCCACATACACATCATGTTCAATCATAACTTCATGTCAGGCTGTGTACACACTGAATGTTGCACAGCAACAGTTATCACACCCCACAAAGGGGGAGACACCACTGATAATGGTGTACTACTACCCTGCTGAGTCTGGTCTGTAAGGCCATGAACCTTGATCAACTTATTTGATGTAGTCAGTACAGATGTAGATTACAGTAAGGTTGATTCACACAGCATATCATGACCTTGCCAGGTTTTAGGACACCATCACCCATACTGTATTCCAGCTACACTCAGTAAACTAGGTGTATATTCCTATGTCACAGAAGTGGTTGGCAAATGGACTGCTGGCAGAACCAACACTACAGAAGGTGTCTGACTAATACACCCACATCAAACCAGTGCCAGCTACAGTAATACAGGGTTAATTCCTGGGACTCCCCCTCATTGTTATCTATACCCCACAGACTAACACAGAAGGCATCTGCCTACTGAAGTTTGCAAATGACTATGAACTAGGAGCAATAGTTGACTCAATGAGTGCTGTAGGCAATATAAAGAAAGGCCTTTGTGGGTTAGATGTGTGGTGTGTGACGTATGGCCGCAATCTGACAGCTAAGTATTGTATTGTCATCCCGTTTTAAAAACCCTGTACCCATTAACTACCACCTAGGCAGCGGTCAACATAATGGAAACTGTGTGTGTGTATGGGATGCAGCTGGACAATAGTCTTTCCTTTGATAGTTACTTCACCACACCAGTCAGGTAGTCATAAGTGGCACTCCTAATCATGACAGGGTGCCATCCATGAATATAGAGATCATTGTTCAGCCATACTCAACACTTAAGTGACCCATAATAGATCACATATTTTCTTTAAGGGTTATTGGCCATGTTCAGATGGCCTACACCAGCCTTCCCAATCCCTAATTCTACTATGTATCATGATGCCTACCCTGAATAAAGCCATGTCCAACACATTGATGTTGGACATGCTACACTTACACATCCTGATTTCAAATAAACAAATACTTCATGGACATCCACCTTTCTAGTACAAGGATCACAACATGCCTGACAGATCCATGTCCCATACACTTTACATACTCCTGCCATACTATGCATCCCTGTCCAGCAAAGCTGCACATTGCCCCTCTTTGAGACATGGTGTGATGATCGCATGGCAAATATATCAGTAACCCTGTGGATCAGCTCTGTGGCATTGCTTGAACTGGCCATTGAAACTTAACTGTCTGTTGGCTACAGCTAGGTAACCTTTCAGCCTAGGCTCATAAATGGCCTAGGGCATATAGCCTGCTAGTTCACTATGACCATACATGCTATGGTTGATATCCAACCCTGCAAATACCATCAAGCTAGCCATTGTCCCATGTGTTTCACAAGTGCAGCACAGATAATATATGGCAGGATGCTAAACTGCTGTACAGTGCCATGTAGATGTATATGGCAAAACACATACATGTAAAACTTTTCATGAGCAAGTCTGCAGGGTCAAAGGTCATATCCCTTAAGGCTGTGTATGACTATATATGTGACATATGCACAGCATTAAGGTCTATTGCATTAATGTGAACACATCCAGGCATGTGATGATAGGTAAAGACACCAGTACAGGCAAACAGACATGCCCACATCAAGACAACATCCACATGGAGTATGAGCAATGTCATCATTTGACACAAACATATATGCTGATAGCATCAAATCACCAGTATGTGTCAAATGTGTGTGAGTTAAACATGTCAGTGGTGTTAGTGTCATGTTGATTTGCAAAGACATATTTGTAATCTTAATAAATGTGATACACATGTATGTTAAGCTGTACTTCTGTACTTCTCTGTGAGTTACTGTGACCTGTCTCCATCATTATGTCTTCCAGGTATGCCACGTGGCAGGCTGCCACCATACACCCACTTGGAGGATGAGGTCCTCATTCTATACCTCCTCGACAATCATGTAACACTCTTCAGCCATGTGCCACAGGATGCACAGCAGTGGGATGCCCAGTGGGAGGAACTGCGCAGGAGGGTAAATGATGTTGGTGGCCACAATCGCACCTATCAGCAGGTGCGCCAACACTGCACCAATATCATTAGAGGGGTGAAACAGCATGCAAATGCAATCACCAGGGAACAAGGTGCAACAAGTAGGGGGGCACTCAACCAGCCCCCACTCACACATACCGAGGAGCTACTGGCCAACCTGGGGACACCTGCAGAACTCCATCCACAAGCTTTAGCTGATATTGTGGAGGTGGGTGTTTCACAACCACTGAGCCTGGAGTTGCCTGGTAAGGCACTGCTGCACATATAACACAACTATATTTCATATAGTTACATGTGTTACTGTACAATATGTAATATAACATCATATGCAAGGCATGTATGCACACATGCCACATACTATAGTTTACTACTCTATGTATGCACAGATGTGCATACTCCATAGTATAGTCTATTGTACTGGCTTATGTGCTAACATGCACATTGCACCCTGTAGCTATCACACAGGTGTGGATAATGATCTTTATTCTGTGACACTCTTATTTAGGTACCTCTGGCATTTCTCAGTGACAGCAGCCTGTTGCAGGTGAGATTGTTATTATTTATCAGGCTCGATAATGCACAGATCATATTAATTGCATAATATCTGCCATGTGGCCATTTAACACATGTACACATAATGTATGGTGGCCCTGTTAATATATACAGATCAGACCTGCAATGCATCACAGTGGTTACCCATGTGGAATAATTGAAGACTATATAAAACACCTACACTAAACCTTACAAACTGTCATTGCCAGATGTATGGACAGCTATGAATACAATGGTGGAGGTGTGGCTCACTGTAGGGACATGTACTACAGATCAGAATTACACATGTGGGGAATACAAACAGTACTATACAGAGAGCATATGTGTGCACACACTCTAAATGTTTTGGAGCTGGAGTATGACCAGCCCACAGGATTCACCCTTGTGGATTATACCCTTGCTATGAATGTCACACATTGTCATGTGCTATCTGACATGTCCATGACATCTAGTGGGCTGACTGCAACACTGCTTAACTATCCTGCAAAACATGATATCTCACATCCCAAACATACCACCCTTTGTCTTCATAACCCTGTCGTCAGTGGAGCATATGACATCTATGGGTGTATGTCATATGGGACAACACTGACATGTGAAATAAATGCCCATCACAACCATTGAACAAAATATGTTTACACATGGCCATGGAGGATGGCCAGAGACATGAAGCAACACACACAGTAGAAGTGATGTACATGTGTGTACACCCTGTCGTACATTGGCTCGACACAATACAACTATGGCCTTTGCGTAATGGTGATATTGCAGATGTGAAACACTAAACATCATACAGGCCTGTACACAGCTTGTGTAGGTATGACATCAAACCACCACATAACATGTCTTGAACATCATGAGTGTGTCACGACATGAAAGCATTCACCTATACAGTATCCAAATATATACATGTGTTGCACAATATACACATACAACCACATCAGGCCACAGATACAGTACATTCACTGTGCTGGTGTCAGACATCACTGTCATGCTTACTCCTCATGTGTGTGAGGTACACAGATGGCATGTGGGACATGGAGTACTGCTAAGTTAGCCATGTCTGAGCATAGTTGCTGGGCATCAGCAATATGGTTGCAGATGTGCAGGGATGTCATCTGTATACCCTTCAGTGACCTGTGTCACACATTCCACATTAGGGTTTGGTGTGTATACACCTCAGTGACGTGGGTCACATTCCACACTAGATATGTATTGTATCTGAACACAGTCATGGCTATGAACTGTGTCTGTAACTCACACTGTATAGCAATAGTAAAGCCACATGATGCCCTGCAATGGCTATGCACATTAGCTCAATGTGCAGTATGTCACTGTATATCTGTAGGGCGGACTGACAATATTGTGTCAGCTGAAGGTCCATGTTAGTATAACATGTCCCTGCATTGGGACACCATTACCTCACTCTATATTTGAAAGGACACCATTGTGTTAAACATGTACGCATGTCATTCAACACGTCAGCAGAAGACATGTCATACTACATGTGATTGGCAAGGAGATATGCCACACATCAGGTTGGTGTACTGTTAACCAGTGCTGGTCTGTGGCACCATTGCAAAGTAGGGACAGCCATGTCAAACGTGTGTACAGCCACATGCAGATTGTCTGTAGACTCAGCTCAGGGGTAAGCAGAATAAAGTTAAACAGACATGCACTGCTTTGGGGGAGATATGCAAGCTAGGGCTCAGGCAAACATAGTATTCGCTCAACATACCCTTCTGCTCATGTCCTCCTCACACACAGGGGCAGTGGCCAACACAAAGCATCAGTGGCAGATGTACAAAGGTCAGCGATGGTCTGTTAACATGTGGGGTATGTTGCACAAAACATGGTAGTGCTGTGCAATGGTGCATAGTGCATGCATTGTGTTGCAGGTTTGGGGCATAACCTACTAACACAAATGGTGCAACACAGGGATGTATGCTAACTACTATTATAATTGTGTAAGGTGCATGCCTTCTGCTATAACACATGAATGCTGTTGTGTGCAACTCAGGGATGTATGATACTACCACTATAAATGTCTAAGCTGAATGCCTTCTGCCATATCACATGCATGTTGCATGCCATTGGGTGCCATACCATGTGTGTATGTGTCTGTCTGTGTCTGTGTCTGTCTGTGTCTGTCTGAGTTTGTATGTGTGTGTGTGTGTGTGTGTGTGTGTGTGTGTGTGTGTGTGTGTGTGTGCGTGTGTGCGTGTGTGCGTGTGTGTGTCTGTCTGGGTGTGTGTGTGTGTGTGTGTGTGTGTGTGTGTGTGTGTGTGTGTGTGTGTGTGTGTGTGTGTGTGTACACTTTGTTGTATAACTTGTAATGTACAGTTCTTGTCGCCCCTCACAAGTGTTGATGTAGGTGTGTTGCACTCCTGTGGTCCACCTGATGTTAGTGTCCCACAGACTCTAACAGTGATGATGAATGTATGACTGAGGCACAGGCAGGCTTGTCAGGGGCTGAATCTGTGCCATTGTTTGCCATTCCAGACCTGAAATACATCACAGTGGTTACCCATGTGGAATAATTGAAGACTATATAAAACACCTACACTAAACCTTACAAACTGTCATTGCCAGATGTATGGACAGCTGTGAATACAATGGTGGAGGTGTGGCTCACTGTAGGGACATGTACTACAGATCAGAATTACACATGTGGGGAATACAAACAGTACTATACAGAGAGCGTATGTGTGCACACACTCTAAATGTTTTGGAGCTGGAGTATGACCAGCCCACAGGATTCACCCTTGTGGATTATACCCTTGCTATGAATGTCACACATTGTCATGTGCTATCTGACATGTCCATGACATCTAGTGGGCTGACTGCAACACTGCTTAACTAGCCTGCAAAACATGATATCTCACATCCCAAACATACCACCCTTTGTCTTCATAACCCTGTCGTCAGTGGAGCATATGACTTCTATGGGTGTATGTCATATGGGACAACACTGAAATGTGAAATAAATGCCCATCACAACAATTGATCAAAATATGTTTACACATGGCCATGGAGGATGGCCAGAGACATGAAGCAACACACACAGTAGAAGTGATGTACATGTGTGTACACCCTGTTGTACATTAGCTCGACACAATACAACTATGGCCTTTGCGTAATGGTGATATTGCAGATGTGAAACACTAAACATCATACAGGCCTGTGCACAGCTTGTGTAGGTATGACATCAAACCACCACATAACATGTCTTGAACATCATGAGTGTGTCACGACATGAAAGCATTCACCTATACAGTATCCAAATATATACATGTGTTGCACAATATACACATACAACCACATCAGGCCACAGATACAGTACATTCACCGTGCTGGTGTCAGACATCACTGTCATGCTTGCTCCTCATGTGTGTGAGGTACACAGATGGCATGTGGGACATGGAGTACTGCTAAGTTAGCCATGTCTGGGCATAGTTGCCAGGCATCAGCAATATGGTTGCAGATGTGCAGGGATGTCATCTATATACCTTTCAGTGGCCTGTGTCACACATTCCACATTAGGGTTTGGTGTGTATACACCTCAGTGACGTGAGTCACATTCCACATTAGATATGTATTGTATCTGAACACAGTCATGGCTATGAACTGTGTCTGTAACTCACACTGTATAGCAATAGTAAAGCCACATGATGCCCTGCAATGGCTATGCACATCAGCTCAATATGCAGTATGTCACTGTATATCTGTAGGGCGGACTGACAATATTGTGTCAGCTGAAGGTCCATGTTAGTATAACATGTCCCTGCATTGGGACACCATTACCTCACTCTATATTTGGAAGGACACCATTGTGTTAAACATGTATGCATGTCATTCAACACATCAGCAGAAGACATGTCATACTACATGTGATTGGCAAGGAGATATGCCACACATCAGGCTGGTGTACTGTTAACCAGTGCTGGTCTGTGGCACTATTGCAAAGTAGGGACAGCCATGTCAAACGTGTGTACAGCCACATGCACATTGTCTGTAGACTCAGCTCAGGGGTAAGCAGAATAATGTTAAACAGACATGCACTGCTTTGGGGGAGATATGCAAGCTAGGGCTCAGGCAAACATAGTATTCGCTCAGCATACCCTTCTGCTCATGTCCTACTCACACATAGGGGCAGTGGCCAACACAAAGCATCAGTGGCAGATGTACAAAGGTCAGCGATGGTCTGTTAACATGTGGGGTATGTTGCATAAAACATGGTAGTTCTGTGCAATGGTGCATATTGCATGCATTGTGTTGCAGGTTTGGGGCATAACCTACTAACACAAATGGTGCAACACAGGGATGTATGCTAACTACTACTATAATTGTGTAAGGTGCATGCCTTCTGCTATAACACATGAATGCTGTTATGTGCAACTCAGGGATGTATGATACTACCACTATAAATGTCTAAGCTGAATGCCTTCTGCCATATCACATGCATGTTGCATGCCATTGGGTGCCATAGCATGTGTGCATGTGTCTGTCTGTGTCTGTGTCTGTCTGTGTCTGTCTGAGTCTGTGTGTGTGTGTGTGTGTGTGTGTGTGTGTGTGTGTGTGTGTGTGTGTGTACACTGTGCTATATAATTTGTAATGTACAGTTCTTGTCGCCCCTCACAAGTGTTGATGTAGGTGCATTGCCCTCCTGTGGTCCACCTGATGTTAGTGTCCCACAGACTCTAACAGTGATGATGAAAGTATGATTGAGGCACAGGCAGGGTTGTCAGGGGCTGAATCTGTGCCATTGTTTGCCATTCCAACTGCATCCCCCTCATCCCTGCACACAATTTTCATTCCTACACATACCCCATCACCAGTGGCCATAGAGAAAGGACAGTTGGCGGGTGGTAGCATGGAAAAGGAAAGTGTGGAGACTATGGAAGGTGTTCCTGCACACCATGATACCAGCCAACTGACTGGTGATGTCCCACACAGGCACGTGCTCAGTGTTGCTCATAGGAGGATCTCTGGCCAACCTGCCCCTGCAAGACATAGCACATCAGATGGTGTCACCAGATGCATGTTTCAGGCTGTAATGGAGGCACAGGCAGTTGCTAAATGGCACAACAGAGAAGGTATGTGGCTTCAGAGGACTGCTGTCCGTTCTTTACCTGACAACATCCAGGCAATTGCAAATGCTCACCGTCATCTTGCAGATGTTTTGGATAGACAATTGGGTGACATGGTGGGAGTCCTTGACCGTGGCATGTCAATCCTTGAGCGTGGAATGTCTGTGCTGGAACATCTAGTTGTAGTGAGGTGTCGGGCATGTGGACGTCGGCCAGCTACATCACATGTTGAAGGTCTACGTGAACATGCTACTTCACATGCCTGCTCCCATAGTGGCAGTAGCAGCAGCAGTGCAGCTGGTGCTGTGCTGGCCACACCAGGACACAGCAGGCCACGTGCACGTGGTCCTGGATGGTCCCAACAGGGACACAGTTCCAGTGGACATGTGTCATCAGATAGTACCCAATCTGGACCTCTGCTTGGTAGTGCCCGTGCAACCCCTGGCAGGTGCAGGTCATGTGACCATGCCCAGACACCGTGAACTATGAAACCTGCCATGTACAGTCTGCAGCTGTCATTAATACCCCTGTGTAGGCCAGCCATATGCCAGACCTGTGTGCATACATACACACACGCACACCAGAAACAAATATAGGGCACCTCAACACACACACACACACACACACACACACACACACACACACACACACACCCATAACATTCACACACACCTAATGAGATCAAAGGCCCTAACCCACACACATGATGTCAATCCAATGGTGCAGACTAGGCCTCTGGCAAACATTATCACCCTGTTCATATGATGATGCCTGTGCCGCATCCCTGTCATCCACACCATCGGTGCAGGGACATGCTCATATGGTCTGATGCACAGGATGAACGTACTAGTAAGACAATTTTAGATTACAATTGTTGAGTGGTGTTGACAGGCAGCAGACATATCATGTACTACAGTTTTAGAATGCATTTTGTACTTTTGACAGTATGTATCATGTGTAACAACAGTAACTGCATGTTGATCTTGATGTTCTGCCTTCCTCTTTCAGGTGTAATTGCAGGTGCCGGGGGATGTCAGTGTTTGCTGCGAGTGTCCCATATGTAAATGTAGACTACTCAGAGGTCTGTATGACAATAGCTGCATGCACTTTGTAGCTTCCACATCACAGTTATAATCTCCCAAGTTTCAAACATGTTTACTGATCTAATGATCCAAGAGCATGATAGCTGTGTAGTAAGCTACTGTGGCCAGAGCCATCACATCCACAGTGGGTGATATCACAGGTATATTTACCTGGAGTGGGGAGGAGGTAAAAGAGTGATTTAGCAGATGACAAGGGTAAAGGCCAGTGGAAAAGGTGGCTTCTCACTGGGAAGCAGTAATGCCTGCTCCCATGACAGGCTGCATACACATACAGACACAGTAACACACTTACACACTTAGGGATTCACAGACGCATTAACACACACTCTGGCACACACACACAGTTGCCAGTGTTGGAATAAGTACCCCTGCCTATGTGAAAATCATCATTATAATACTACGCAATTACAAGATGCACCACAGAGATTACACATGTACAGGTAGTCTGAATGGCCTATGATCGAGGACATCAACCGGGATACTAGATTGCAGTGAGTGTATGTGGGGAGAGGGGTCCATTTGTAGGCTATGTAACAACAAGCCTCACCCCAGGGCGTATATGTTTACAGGCAGTTAGAATGCCCTTCTAAGATTGATGACATCAACAGGGATACCAGATTGCATTGAGTGGATGGGGGAGGGGGTCTTATCATTTCACTATTGTAAAATGCATCCTCACTCCTGGGACCAGACAGCCATACACACACACACACACACACACACACACACTGTGGCATTCACAAAGATATACACCTATGTCACACACATACAGACACTTGTCATGTGTGTGATTCAAACACCTACCTATGTCTTGCTTTCTACACTTCACTCAGAACAGATATCTACAACAGTGTATAGGATAGTGAAAACATTTGGGATGTATTCCCCACCATACGTGACATATATCACCTGCTTATCTCATGATAGGTATTACAGAGCAACAGCACTATCACATGCGCTATAAAGCATACTGACTCTTTCATTTCCCAACTGTGCCGATATATGCACAATATATGCACGGGGGGGGGGGTGCTACTGTTCCAGGTGTCAAGAGGTTTGCCTTCAGTGTCACCCTTACTACTGCATTCTACGTTGTGCGTCTTCCCCTTCAATTAACAAAACCATAGCTTAGCAGTTACACAAGTTATTGTAGGAATGGTTGTAACACACCTGTGAGCTGTCCTCAGTAATCATTCATCTGCAAAGTAGCCCCACCACTTAGTAGTTATGTCCAAACATCTGTCCATATCTAAAGAACAGCTTACTGTACTTTGAGCATATCACTATATACAGTTGGCAATGTTGAGGCTGCATTGCAACTGCATGATGTACTAAGACAACAGTCACCTTCAAACATCAGACACTGCACACGCATGGAATCTAAACACACACCAATACATGTACACATATGCAGTCTCTATCAGTAAGTGGACTAGCAGGTCAAGAGGATACATTCCACACCTTCCCCACACCATGTGTGGAACCTAGCTGAGCATTACACCATAATGGATGTTGTATTCATGAACTGGTAGGACACACAACCACCTTCACTGAGTAGCCAAGTGTCCCCACACCATGTGTGAAACCTAGCTGAGCATTACACCATAATGGATGTTGTATTCATGTACTGGTAGGACACATAACCACCTTCACTGAGTAGCCAAGTGTACATTTATGCCAACAGCACATCAACAAGACACACACACAGCAATATTCCATGTCATGATCCCACAAACTGTTAGTTGACAGTTCCACTATGAAGCCAGGGCACTGTAATGGTCAATAGTGAGCACATCATATTTGCCACACACACATCATATTTGCCACACACACCTAATGATTACTTGAAGGGTGCCAGCAATGTGCTCTATTTGAGCTAGGCATTACACTTATTCAAGCATGTGCGAGGTCTGTGGCTTGTAAACATCTCACCCCGGCACATTCTGGCTATTGTGGTAATAAGGTTAATGTCCAGACAGCACACAGCATGCATGGCTTGCAATTGTTGGCATGGGGTATATGTAGGAGCTGTGGGCATACATGGCTGTACATGTCATGGACATATCACCTGTAACTACTCAGGAACATACAGAGCATAGCTATATTCCCCTGAGTCTGTCAATACAGGTTATGTGTTTAGGTCCTATGATCCTGTTATCTGGGTACATTTGTAGGCATTTCATTTGGTGAACATGTCTAATGACATACATGCCACATGAGTTAATGTATGATATGATAGGTGTCATGGGTGACCAGTATTAGCTCTTTCAACATAGATATCAAACCATATGTACTGTTAGCATTCAGCAGTCATGGACCTATTTTCCATGTGCATGTGTGTAATGAATGTAGCCACATGTATGTACAAAGGACAACAACAGCAATGGTATTCTCATTTATGTTGTTTGAGTGTGGGATGTACATATCCAGGGCAGGTACATCTAGGTCATATCCAACCAGGAGGGTGTTGCTTACTGGTGTACAGCAACAGTCAACTGTGTTAATGCTGACAACATCCGAGGGACCATGGTATGTGTACAGCTGACCTGGTTACAAACAGTGGTATTATTGCATTGCATAACACATTATGCAACTGTGTCAGTACATGGGTACTTTGCACAGTTGATGTAGGGCTAGGTATAGTCCACCAGTCAAAGGTTATTTGGTGTTCTACCATACTATTTCATACCACATGCATGGATGTGTGTTGGTAGTCTGAGGACATGGTGGTGGATGTATATGAGGATACAACCTAGAATGCAGCTTTTGCCACTGTCACCTGTACCTGACACATCTGTGATGAATTATGTCGGAGTAGTGGTCTTTACTTGTGAGTAGCCTTTATGAATATGTGGACACCACCACCTGGAATGGTCCATACCAGTATCATGGGCCACATATCTGGATCTGAGTTATATGGTGGTAGTGCTATTGTGCACTACCGAGCCTTCAGCCAGGTGTTCCTCACTGCACAGATGTCAGTATTCCCCACTGTAGGGTCTACATTGAACAAATGGATTACGAATGCCATACATCTAGCACTGGTTAGCATAAGCATCCAATGCAATTGTCTTGTAGGTGTCAGGGTGTTACTTCTGTGTTTAGGACTTGTGCCTTGGAATGCCACTATATGGGTAAATGTGACCTAGGTATTATCCACACTCCCTTGAATCATGGATGCATGTGCTCTGTGACAAAGGCATGTCTTCTTTCAGTCATAACATCCCAGAATGACAGACACTGCACAACATCATAATTACAGCAGGACTTTGGCTCATTGTTTTGGTCAAGCAGTTGCCACTCGTACCATGACATCATTGCGAGTGGCAGTATTGTGCTTGGTATCAAATGCTACATCTAAGGTGATGGACAGCAGCAGACGTTGTGTAGATGACCAATGTCAGATATGCTTAGTGGAGTGGTCTTGCTAATAATGACAACTACTAACACAGCCGGAAGAGGTCATCTTGACACCTGCACCTCAGAACCATTAGACAATGGGGCTCACATATTATGCTCGCACATGCCACTGTTCCAAGTATAATGCCACTGTCCACAACCTGATATCAATGTATTACTTTCAGGGCAGCAATGTGTGTGATACATGCTGTAGTTAGCATCCACCTGTGTGTCCCAGTTAACCTATTGTCTGTCACTTCCACACATGCATGATTGTGTATACTTCACATATATATGGCAGTACTTCATGTACATGTATGCATATGTATCACACAGCACAGATGCAGATATATCATTTATGGGCCACATACAGGTATCTGGTAGCAAACCTGTATGATGTGCATATATACTGACAGTTAAGATGTACATAGCTGTAAACCTGTGTGTTTACAATAAGAATCCATTACAATGTGTTCTGTACATCTATGTGTATGAGCATGCACACTGTGGCTTTCTGTGGTTAGAATCAGAGTGCATCCCAAACAGCCCTGTGTTACTAAGTGAATGAGGGTACCCACTGCCACCTTGTGTAATGTGAGTCAGTGCATACAAACAAGCCCTTTGTTTCTAAGTGTATGAGCATGCCCAGTATAACCTTGTGTAGTTGTAGTCATAGTACATCCCAAACGGCCCTGTGCTACTGTGTATGATCATGCCCACTGTGACCTTGTATAATTGGAGTCAATGCATCAAAACAAGTCCTGTGATTCTATGTGTATGAGCATGACCACTGTAACCTTGTATAGTGATAGTAGTTGTCCATTCCACAGATGGACATACTCCAGTTCAGGGCTTGTTGTGCTGCAACTATACCTCTCAGGCCTACCTATGTCTTACCTGCAGATGATGTGTCTTGTTTGTGCATACAGGTTGTAATGGACTCTTACTTTAAACACACAGGTTTACAACTATGTACATCTTAACTGTCAGCATCACTGTTCATGTCCTCAATCTTAGAATGGCATTCTAACTGCCTTGAAATGTGTAATATCTGCGTTGTGTCTCGTAACTATGTAGTACGGTAATAATGATCTGTAGACAGGCAGGAGTTCTGATCCCACCACTGGCAACTGTGTGTGTGTGTGTGTGTGTGTGTGTGTGTGTGTGTGTGTGTGTGTGTGTGTGTGTGTGTGTGTGTGTGTGTGTGTGGTTGTGTGTGTGTATTTGTGTCTGCATCCTGTCATGACAGTGGGTTTTACTGCTTTCCAAAGAGAAACCACCTTTTGCACTGGCCTTTATCCTTGTCATCTGCTAAACCACCCTTTTCCCCCCTCCCCACTACAAGTAATCAGTCCTGTGATGTCACCCAGCTCAGAAGCAGAATCAGAGTAAGTGTAATTGTATGGGTTCTGTGGCACATACCCCAACTGCATACCACTCCACTAGTTACCTTTACATAGGCAAGACTTGTAAGCACAATGCTGGAAAGTGTGTGTGTTTGTGTGTGTCTGACTACCCTGTAGCCAGGCATACACATGAGTTATGTCTTTTAACATGCTGTACACCATGGTAGTCATTTGTGGTGAGTGAAGTCTACAAATTATTACATAGTTAGGAATAGAAAAGAATTGACAGTCGAGAACGACTTCTGTTGGGTATGTTTTTTCCTGTGCCACTATCAAGCAGTGACACAGATGTGGTCCCCCGGGTGTATGTCCATACACATCATTCCCCCACCCAAACTCCACAATCCCCAGGGTATATTTCCTTAGCCATCATTCCCCACTCCAAACTCCACATACACAACAACCATCTCTTCTCTGGTGAATTGATTAATTTAAATGTTATAAAACTAGAGTTGCCTCTGTTTTGTGTACACATCAATTCCTTTGGAACCCTTCTGGGTCACAAAGGGTGTTCAGACATGTATATATATATATATATATATATATATATATATATATATATATATATATATATGGCTATAGCTGTGTCTGTGTATATATATATATATATATAATATATATATATATGTGTGTGTACACATCCCGTAAGTGCATATATGTATTTAGTATTTAGTTATAACAGTTGTACATATGTAGACTTGTCTATGTTGTTTCACAGAGAACAGTACATTCAAGGGTACTGTACATATGTACACAAAGTGACTGTCCCACTTGTTTTCAGTACTGTGGAATACCTGTAGTAAAATGTGTATTATAAAAACCATGAAACATGTAAACAACCCATTTGGCTTAGTGGTAAGTCCAGTGACCTTGGTGTGCATGTGTCCGGGTTCAAGACCTGCAAGGGTTGTTGATAATTAATTTAATGAAATGCTAGTGGTGGAAGATAGTGATGAATTGGACATTTTATTTATCCATAGCTGTCCATTTCTTCTACAGCAAAGGCTGTGCATATGCAATAAATTTGGTGGTACATTTGGACACTCACAACCCTGAGAGAGGGGTGAGGACAACAATCATATAAACCAATGAAGAATGACCACTCCACAACCAGAAAAGTATCCAAAACTTATATTCCAACAGCTTGAGAATTCATATTTGGAGAGAAATATTGAGTTGCAGCAGGTACCAAGGGGTTTGCATTTATGGCGGTACCCAAATGGGGCTAAGAATGATGCTGAAATGTTAATTGAATTACATGAATTGTTTGACCGTTCTGGTTTGGATTTAATGAGAATAATGGTCAAATCCAATATTCAAGCTGTGGAGAGTTTAGTCAAGGTGTTGGAAGAGAATGAAAGACTTATAAAAAACAATTTGCTATATGAGCATTTCCAGACCAACCCAACCAATGTTTACAGTAAAGTTTAAAATATTTGCAATGCCATCTTTATTAGAAAATGTAGTAAAGTCAAAAGAGACTTAAATGAATATCAGAAGAGGCAGGTGTACCCGCTATTGGTGGGTCACCATGGTAACAATAATAAGGAAGCTAATGATGTACAACGGAATCAGGGATTGATGACGTCTGGATCAGGAAGGCATATAGGGCAGGAAATGGAACTGCAGAATCAATATGGCAGTGAGGTGTGACAGTCAGAGCATTTAAGAGAGAAGGAACATCAACAATTGCATTTTTCAGGGGAAGATCAAAACGAGTACTATTGGCAAGGAGCGAGACCAAAAAACCAATGGGGCAGGAACCAGAGGTTGAGGAATGGGTATCAGAATGCTTGAAGCAACAGTTTGGGGCTGATTTAAAACATGTGAGTACCAATATGGTTGGGGAACTTTGTCACAAATTTAATGAAGCTGTGGGGAGGGATACAAATGAATGTATTGACATTGACTCGTGCCTCGAACCAATTCATGAAGAGGGGAGTTTAAATACATTTAACAATGATTTGGGTACCTCAGAGGTGGGACTAATGAATGGACATCAAGATCAGTATATTAATGACTCTAGTACAATGTATTTCAATGGTATGTTTGATTTTTTAGACACAGTGCATTTTAATGAAACACTAGTGGTGGAAGATAGTGATGAATTGGACATTTTATTAAGCTTGATGGATAAAAAAATGTTGATGCCTTATGTTATCATGAACAGTAAAAATTATTTCAAAATATACAACTATTCTAGTAAGTTGTTAACTGTTGAATATGCTGATTTATTGTCTAAGGGTACGACTTTTGTACCAAGTAGAAGAGGTGATCTCGCATAGACGTTGATTGATCTAAAATTATTTGTGCGGAAATTGAATTGTAAGGCATGGTTTACCAGTGATGTAATGGGTGAACCAGTAACATTAAAAAAGCCAAGTACGTTTAATCCCCCTACTAACAATTGCATAGCAGTGTATGGTAAAGTTTGCGAGATTGATATTAGGAGGGCTATGAGTAATAAAAACAAAAATGGAAATGCAAGTAGCAATTTAACAAACAAGAGTTAGATTTGTTGGCTGATTTAGCGAACGATAAAACAATTAGGGTAATGAAGCCCGATAAGGGGAATGGTTTGGCTGTAATGAATTCCGTTGACTATTCCAATGCAATGAGTTTATTATTAACGGATGGAACATATGAGGAAAGTTCTCTAAATGAGATCAACATTATGAATAGGAATATTGATTTGGCCTTAGAAAATATGGTGTTAGAGGGACAAATTGATGAAAATGAGTTAAATTTTTTAAATTTTTAAAGAATGACTATCCTATGGTCCCTAAAATATTTGTAATACCCAAATTACATAAAGGCCTTAACAATCCAGCCTTTAGACCAATTGTAGATGGAAAAAGGGTCAAAACATGTTTTATCAGTAAGTATTTGGATAATAAATTGAGGAAAGGATTGGGTATTTATGAATACATATGTCGTGACTTGTGGAATTTTTTGGAAAAAAATATTCAAGTTCAAGTGGTAGAAAATATGTATTTAGTAACCATAGATGTTTGTAATTTATTTTCTGTTATCCCCACAAAATTGGAATCCATTGGATGAAATTGCAGTTATTAAAAATGGATTTATTTGGCCAAGATGAAATTAATAAATTATCAGTACTTATGGAAATGGTCCTATGTAATAATTATATATTTTTTGAGGGACAGTATTATAAACAGGCCACTGGAGTGGCCATGGGAGCAGCTTGTGCCTCAATTTTTTCCAATTATGTGATGGCATATTGGGAACAGCAATACATATTTGAGAGTGCTTTTGGTAAATTTATTCAGAGTTTTGCCCAATTTTTGGATGACATGTTTCTAATTTGGGATGGGCCTTTGGAAGGTTTAGAAGCCTTCTTTGAATATATTAATGGTACAACCAATTTTTTTTAAATTTACGCATACTTATAGTAAAGTAAGTATTACCTATTTGGATGTAAATTTGGAGGTGGATTACAGGGATAGAACGTTTATTTCTAAAATATATTGTAAACTGACTTTCTCTAATGCTTATCTGGATTACACAAGTTGGCATCCCCCATTTCAAAAAAAGGCTTTAGTAAAGGGGCAGATGGACAGGGCTGCCTGTATGATAAGTGATGAAGCAAATTTTAAGGATGAAGTAAAATTTATTGGTAATTTATTTTTAAGGAGGGGGTATCCTAATAGTATGATTCAGAGAATATCTAGTGAGGTGGTAGCAAAAAGAATTAATGGAACTTACAAGCCTATTATTAGGGACCGCTCAATGGGGTTGAACCCAGATAAGACTGATTTTTTTTGACCAGTAAAAGAGCTAATATAAATGGGCCCCTCAGTTTTATCACAACCTACAATTTAGATAGTGACAATATTGTAGAAATAATTAGGCAAAATTGGGGCATCTTGGCATGTGATGAGCGATTGACTGGTAAGATAGGTAAGAGTCCAGGGGTAGTATACAAAAAAGATAGATCCTTCAAGAATATTTTGGAGGTAAGTGGGTCTATTGATAGTAGAAAAACTTCTCAAGTTTGTATAGGCCCCTGTAGAGAAAATGGAAAGTATAAGTGTGGTATGGGGGTTTGTTATAGGAACATCATGGAAACAAAAGACATTTTTGAGTTAAATAATAGGACAGTATATATTATGGGTCAGTTTAATTGTAACAGCAAGAATGTGGTGTATTTGGCCAAATGCCAGGTATGCCCAGCATTCTATGTTGGAAAAACTTGTAGAAAGTTTAAGGAGAGAATGAGAGAACATCTCTATGATATAAAGAATGTAAAAATTACGAATGCATTGAGTAGACATGTTCAAGAATGCCATGACCACAACTTCAAATTTTTGGTATTGCAACAAATTGTTAAGGTTGTTGAAAAAGGTACCTTGGACCTGCATTTGGATTTATGTGAACTGAGATGGCAGTTGAGATTGAATGCAACCCATTTCCCAGGCATCAACGAGACTATTAATATTATATGTATATTAAAAATGAAACATATTTTAGGTTAATGTGATTTTAAAATGTTGAATTAATTGGTTCAAAGAGTGCTTGTAACAAAAAAATTGTATTAATGGTTTTAGCAATGGATAGTGTGTGGTGGGATTTAGTTATTTAGTGAAGTTTAAATTAATTCTTTAGGTCCAGTAGAATGTATATTAATATATATTTTTATTTTTATGGTATCAATGGTAGATATATATATATATATATATATATATATATACACATACAACAGTTTATACACATTTGTGGTTTATAGGATTTTAAATATTATTTATGTGTATTCTTTAGAAAAATTATTTAATAAATTATTTACATAGGTAGTCTAAATATATTTCTTTTTTTTCCATAATAAATCTTTATTGTTATATACTTTTCATACAAAATTCTAAAATAGAAACTATTAACTAATACTGTAACAATCACACCAAACAATATACAATATTTACAAGAATGCTTCCATATAAGACATTAGAAATATAAGAAAAACATAGGAATAATTAGTAAGTTTCCAATATTGAACAGTTTGATTAGACATTTCTCTCCAAATATAGCAATGATTATTACTACCTTCAATTCAAAAGTTTTATGCTAATATAATATTAAATATCTGTTCTCAAATTTTCGGATTATTGATACCCTTACTATGTGAATTTAAAAGTAGTTTATGAGCTAGTATATGTTTTGTCGCCAACACTCTGAAGTTTTGCCATGATGTTTTAGTTGGGTCTAGCCAATTTGAAGCTATATAAAACTTCATTAGTAAGAAAATATTAATATGAACTATACTCTTTGATCTAGTAAGTTCCTACGGGGGAATATGCAAAATCATAAATTTCCAAGACAGTGTTGTACTTTGGTAGCCCACTTTCTGAAGTTGAATTTTAAGGGAATTCCACAGTTTGTATATACACTTACAGCTCCAGAACATATGAAGACGATCATGCAGTTGAATTTTGCAGTATGGACATGTTGCAGAGTTTTTAGAATTAAATTTATGCAGGGCAAGGCGTGTATAATATGCATTATTCCAAATCATCAGCTGGGTATATAACAGTATTTGAAGAGAAGTAGATTTAATAGTCAATTCAATTGCCTTTAACATATTACTTTTATCTGTCAATAATATTTTCTCTTCCCAATAATTTGATAAAATTTTACCTTGAAATTTAAGTTCTTTAATTAATTTATTTGTTGCTGTTATACATTTAGTATCCTGTTGGAGAGCTTGCCACAACTCAGAGCATTTATTTATAGTCTCTTCATCCAGTTTAAAGTTTTGAAGGTAACTTATAGTAAATTCTCTGATCTGTCTAAGAATAATCAGGTAATCTTTAGGTAAATTAAATTCTTGTCTTATTTGGTTGGGCAATCGATCCAGATGTTTATATATATCGATCATAGTTAAATTAACAATTAATGGAAACTTCTTTAGATCAATTAATTGGTTGTTCAGCTTTACATTTGGGTTCCTGTGAAAGGGCTGAAAGACCATCAAATGCTGAAGTAAATCCAATGATTGAAATAGACTCTGTAAAGATAATATTTCAGTTTTAATTTGTTCCACAATCCCATATACCTTCAGAATATCTTTACCTAAAAAGGGCATTGCTTTAGGATTAATGTTCAACTTTAAAATATATTCATAGTTCAGGGTTAGCCAAGTTGGTGTCCACTTAGTACTAATTATCTCATGATTGGCCATTCTTAAAATCCTATTAGAATTCACAATCAGATAATACATTTCAAAATTAGGCAACTCCAGACCTCCTTTACTTTTTGGAGTTATTAATTTGTCATAAGATACCCTAGTTATCTTTGGTTCCCAAATAATTTTCCAAATCTTTATGAATTTGTTTAAAAAATGTTCTTGAGAGGGATAAATGGGCTGACCTAAAAATATACAGTAACCGTGGCAATACATTCATTTTTATAATAGAAACTTTTGCTAATACTGGCAAGTGCAAATTTTTCCATCTCACAAAATCAGAAACTATTTGTTCCCAAACTATTTTAATGTTATTATTATAAAAATCTTTATTATCTGTGGAAAACACAACACCTAGGTATTTAATATTATCTTTGAAAGTTATCTGCCCCACTAAAGGTAATAATGAAAAAGGTTTAGGTGTCTTTAAAGGGAATATATTGGTTTTCCCCAAATTAATTTTATAGTTAGAAACCTCTGAAAAATCATTAACTGCTTTCAATATCTTCTCAGTGTCTGATATTGGAGATGCACAATAAATATTCAGATCATCAGCAAAAGCTGCCATTAATATTTTAGTTCCATACATTATTGGGACATTATGATAAACCTTCTGCTTAATATATAAGAACAAGGGTTCAAGATAAATATTAAATAGTAAAGGGGACAATGGACAACCCTGTTGCATTCCCGACCTAATCTGTATTCTTTTGGAAAAACTTCTGTTAATATACAGTGTAGTATAAGGATTACTATATAGTCTAAATATATTTATAATACTTGATAAAACACTATCATAGGAAATGTTATGAGATAAACAATACAGATTACATGCAGCATATCACGTTATTTACATTTTATTGATGATGTCTTTATTGTGTGGGAAGGTGACACCTTGCAGCTTGGAGATTTTATCACTTACCTCAATCAAACAACCCCCTTCCTGAAGTTTACGTCTTCCCATAGCTGTACTTCAACCACTTTCTTAGATATGCAGATTTCCAAGGACACCAACAATAACAGAATCACCACTGATCTATTCAGAAAACCAATGAGGGTTAACTTATTACTCCACAGTAAAAGTCTAAATCCTACAAAAAACAAGTATAATGAAATGAAGTCCCAAGGCTATAGATTTGCTCGAATTACCACAGAGATGGAACCATTTTTGAGAAACCTGAACAACTTAGAGAATGATTTTCTAGTGAGAGGCTATGAAAGTCAGATGTTAAAAAACATCCTGGAACCCATTATAGAACTGAAAAGGACTGAAGCACCTTCACTCTACCTCCCCAGTAGAAAAATGTTAAGTAATTCCACAGAGAATAACAAATGCAAATATAGCTGCATCCTGACATACACTTTGGATTATCACAGTATCAAAATATTATTGAAGGAAACTGGGACATTGTCACAGGAAACCCTTTTCTGATTAATATCTTAGGTGAAGCCCCATCATTTGTTTATAGGAAGGCCAGGAACATTAGAAGTTTTGTTTAATTTTAACCTAGACCATGTGAGAAAAGCACTAAAAGATATAAAACTAATTGTACATTTTGTATATTTATACAGCAACGTGATAGTTTTTATTGCCCTTATTTAAAGAAGATCATTAAAACCAGTGCAGGGGGTGACTGTAACACTAAAAAAGTAAATTTACAGGGCACAGTGCAATGAATGTGATGCATTCTATGTGGGCAAGACTGTAAATAAACTCAAGTGTAGGATTTCATGTCATCTGTCAGAAATCCGTTCTGGATGTAAAAATAATGCACTAGCCAAACACCTTTCTCTTCATAAAAGACACACAGGTTTTAAGTTCCAGATCCTGGATCGCATAGACATGAGTGATCTTGAAGGAGACATCCTGAATATTCTGGAGAAACATGAACTCATGTGGCAATTAAAGCTGAACTCTTTTAGGAAGCCTGGACTAAACTATTACTGTTCAATTAAAAGTGCACTGGAACTTAGAAAATTGCCACATTGTTTACATGACTAATTGTATTTTATTTTATTTTATTCTACAAATTAGTTTTAAATACCATTTTAAATCAGTTGAAATTTAAGTGCATATTTTGTTTCCATCATCATACATAACATTTTTTTTTATTTTTATTTTTTTCTGGTTCATTTATTTGTTATGACAGTACATGCAGGCTATTTACAAACCTGCCTCACGACACATCCTTTGCAGCCTAGCATCATAGGCTTGCTGGTTCACAGCACACTCATCTGCAGCTGTCAAAGAAGTACAGTGATATTTAGCTATATCTATCCATAGTATATACAAGCTAGGCAATTATTAACTACGTAGTGGAAGGAGTACTTACTCAGTTCTGGGGCATTCTGCATCTGCCTTGCTTCCTGGATCCACTGTTCCAGGACATCCCCCCTCCACCACTTCAGGTCTGCATGGTGGTGCCTGACCTGCTCACCAGTCTGGAGGATACCTGTTGCACTATTGAGTTAACAGGCGAGACTGTCCCAGGCCTCCGTTTTGTACTGCGAGTCATGGTACTGGCCCTGCAGTAGTCTCCTGTCATGCTGCTTTACCAGGAGCCATATCATGAATTTGGACTCCTGGATGCCCCAACGCTGCGCTCTAAAGTGAGTGCCTTCTTCCACTCCAGCCATTCTGCCTGCAGGGGGATGCTACAACCATCTATGAGCTGTATTCCCGCCTCTTTGATTTAAGTAGGGCTGGATTCCCGCACTTTTCCATAATTGTCCTGTTTCGAAAAGGCTA
Organism: Protopterus annectens; assembly: GCF_019279795.1. Lineage (NCBI taxonomy): Eukaryota > Metazoa > Chordata > Ceratodontiformes > Protopteridae > Protopterus > Protopterus annectens. The sequence continues at coordinate 464,161,968 of NC_056739.1, forward strand.
AGCTATGTCTTATTCATTACAGGTTATATATGTGTCTAGTATCCATCATTCATGTGTACATACACTGTATGGGGTCTTGGGGACTTCATAGCTTTATTACAGTGACACCTCAACTCTGTGTTTACTGCAGTACTCCAGTTCACATATATATGGTCTGTGGCAGGTCATAGAACATTACACTGTATATAGATTCATTTCACGTTTGATTTGATTTCCCCTGTGGTGAGGATTAGTTTGCTGATACCTCCTTTATGGGTATTGCTATCATGGCGTAGTGGTTAACTACTGTGACTGTGATGTACAGGGTCCTGATTTCTAGTCTTGCAGAGGCTGTTCATTTTGTTGCTGACCAGAACACGAGCTGTTGGGTACAGAGTGATTAAGGCACTTTAAAGCAGTTGTGAGTGGTTGTGCGCGGGTTTGCATTGAGCTAAGCAATGCTAACCTCTGGTTTATTTATTTTATTTTATTTTTATTTTACATTTGTTGACCGGGCTAGTCTGACTGGATATATTCCATTTTCAGTAGAGGCCCGAGGAGAAAAGCTCCAAACATAGCACAAAATATCTTATACATATGTATAACAAATAAAGTAGGAGGAAATTAGAATACAAAAAAGGAGTCTAGAAGAAGTACAATACTAAGAAGGATGAGTATAAAGGATTATATAAGTCATCTTACAACATGATATATGAGGTACTTTAAAGTTCATTGATAGTTTAAATAAATACTGGAAGTTATATTAATCCTAGTAGTAACAGTTTCTGCATACCGAGGGGTACGCAGAGTACGATTGTGTATCCAGAGGCAGTGTGAAGATAGAAGTAGGGAATTGTTGAAGATTAGTCAGGGTTACTGCAGGGACATAACCAGTGAGTTTTTAGGTGTCTTTTGAGTTTTTGCTTAAAGAGTGACAGTGAAGGTAGTAGAGTTAGATCTATAGGTAGAAGGTTCCAGTTTTTTCCAACAGTATTGAAGAAAAGGGTGTCACCTGCCAAGTTATTGGACTTACTTATGCTAGCAAGTAGTTTGCTAGAAAAGCATAGGGAATTAAGATTATTATATGGGGTAATGAGGTTAGCAAGTATAGGAGTATTATTTGGTTGGTAAAAGATCTTATGGGCAATGGTAAGTTGGGAAAAAATCAGAATGTTAGGAAGTTCAAGCCAGTCTAGCTGCTTTAGATTCAGACAGTGGTGAGTTTGAAATGCATTACCAGTGGAAAATCTGGCAATATTGTTGTAGGAGCTTGCTAGTTTGAGAAGATTCTTTTTTTTTAGATTAGTGTAAATAGGTGAGGCGTAAAGAAAAGTTGAGATTAAATGAGAGTGGGCAATGGTGGTTCTAGCTGTTGGAGTTAAGAAGGGTTGGATTCTATATAAGGAGCCCATTTTTCTGTTTACTGTTTGTATGGTGTTATTTATATGGCTATCGACGTTAGAGTTGTTGTCGATTGTGACTCCTAATAGCTTGGTGGTAGAGTCGGGGAAGATAAGGGTGCCATTGTTAGATTTGACAGAGAAGTCTATAGGAAAGGACGGACCGGTAGGTGTAAAGAGTAGGAGCTTAGTTTTTTTGGCGTTCAAAAGGAGGCAGCATTTTAAGAACCAAACTTCTACTGAGTTGAATACTTTTTGAGTTAGTGAATTTAGTTCAGAAATGGAGTTGGCAGAACATATAAGCATGGAATCATCGGCATATTGAATACAGGTGGCTTCAGGGATTGCTACATGAAGGTCATTGATGAATAATGAAAAAAGAAGAGGTCCTAAAATTAAGCCCTGAGGGACTCCAAGGGTGACTGGCAGGTGGGATGGTAGTTTATTTTCCCAGAGAACTGCCTGTTGCCTATTGTTGAGGTAGGACTTAAACCATCGTATAGCTAGGGTATCCAGAGAAAGAGATTCAAGAGTATTTATAAGCAGGGGGTGGTTTACCATATCAAAAGCCTTTGAAAGGTCGATGAAGAGAGCAGAAGAAAGGATGTTGGTATTACAGTTCTTATTAATGGAGTCAGTGAAAGATAGGAGAGCGGTGGTAGTACTATGAAATGGCCTAAAGCCATGCTGACAGTTAGCCAGTATGTTGTGTTTAGTTAAGTTGCCTAATAGCTGGTGGTGAATGCATTTTTTCCATGACGTTTGCTAAATGTGATAGTAGAGCTATTGGCCTGTAGTTAGAGTAATCGTTAGATTTACCACCTTTATGTAGGGTGATGATGTGGGAGATTTTCCAGATGTCTGGGATGATTCCCTCATTGATGGTTCTGTTAATTAGGATGGATATGGGGAAGGCAATGTCTTTGGCTGCTTTTTGCAAATATTCAGAAGGTAACTGGTCGGCTGAAGGAGTACAAGTTTTAAGTTTTAGTAAGATTTTGTAGATGAAAGTGGTTGAGATAGGTTGAAATTGGAATGTTGGTAAAGATCCAGGTAAAGAGGTTGGGAGCCTTGTGTTGTCAGTGGAAAGCTGACTGGCTAGAGATTGCATGGTCTCTGTGAAGTAGGTGTTGAAGTTGTTGGCCGTTTGATGTGGGGTATTATGATCAGCATCTTGAGGGGATGGTGTGCTAGAGTGGCCAGGGTGAAGGAGTCTATTTAAGCTAGTCCAAAATTTCTGTGGATTCTTTTGGTGTGCTTGCTGTAGTTTACGATAGTAGTTCTTTTTGTCAGTGAGTATAGCTTTTTTGTTATATTTCTTAGCTGTCTGAAAGTTTGTTGTTCAGGGAAAGTTCTGTTAGCTCTCCACTTAGCCCATACTTTGTTTCTAAGTATAATTTTCTGTCTGGTTTCTTTTGAAAGCCAGGGGGCTGGTTTGGATTTCATTCTAACAGATCGTTTAGGTGCGTGCTCATCAAGGATTGCTAGAAATTTAGAGTTAAAATATTTAACAGCCTCATCTAGTGGGAGTATTTTTAGAGGTTTCCAGTCACAGGCATTGAGGTAGTTTTGGAATAGTAGAGGGTTAAAGTGTTTCTTGGTTCATGTGATCCTATAAGTAGGGGTGTTAGAAATGTCATTCTTTTGTCTTAGAATGTAAGTTAGAGTATGATCACTTAGATCATCTGGTAAAGTTCCTACATTGTAAGTATGTGGATGTTTATTAATAAGTATCCAGTCTAAGGTGCTCTCTTTTTTGGTTGGTTTGTTAATTCTGGTAGTTGAGGTGATAGTTTGAATAAAGCCATAAAGATTAATGTGTGAGGAAGGGTTATTAGTATTGATGGTTTTCCAGTCAGTGTTAAAGTCACCTAGTATTATTGCTTCTTGTGGGTAAGTTGAGGACACCCAGCTAAGAATATCTTCTATTATAATGTTGTTATTGCTGGGGGGTAGGTAGATACAGATGACATAAAAGGATTTGTTAGGGCTGATTTGAAGTCTGGAGATGAGGACTTCAGCCTTACTGTCCAGAGGTGGGTTATAAGTTATAGAGGAGATCTGTAGGCCATTTTATATAGGAGTGCTACTCCCCCACCCTTACGTTTTAAGCGGTCTTCTCTCAATATGTTATAGCCTGGGGGGATAATTTCGTTATCCTTAGTTCCAGGTTTTAACCAAGTTTCTGTAAGGCAGAAGATGTCAAAGGAGTAACTATCAAGGAGGGCATGGAGATGGGCAATTTTGTTGTTGATACTGCGGATATTGAGATGTCCTATTAGTAGAGAGTTGGAGAGTTTGGTCTGGTTTGGAAGGTTTGAGGGTGTGTTGCAGTGAATATTTACTGTAGAGGCATTGGTTGGGCGAGGATTAGGGTGGATGTCCCCATTCTGTAAGGTAGGGTTCTTTAGCTTAAATACTGGGTTGTATGAATAGTTAATTTGAAGTTTCCATTTTCTTACTAAGAGGTTATTGTACTTAATGTGTGGGCGTCGATGGAATTGAGGTAGCAGATAGCAAGGAGTGGAGATGATGTTAATGTGTATATGGGAGTGGGAGATATCATGAATGGTTGTTTGTTTTGGAGAGTAGTTATGGTGGAAGTGATCAGACTTTTCAAAACAGGTTAGGAGATAGGCAGAGGTGAGGGCAGGTAAAAATATGGTTAAGAGTATTAAGTTGGTTAGGATAACTTTCATTGTAGTTTGCATATTGTTATGAGTACCTATACAAATACAATGGAGGTAGACTGGGATAAGATAATAAGGAACTAGTGAGAGTGGGAGAGACTTAAGGAGAGGGAGGAGTAGTGCTATAGGGTATGGAAAAGCACTTTAAGTAGAGATAATAGAGAGAGTTAGAGGAGGAGGGTGTAGCTAAGTGGAGTAAGTGGTTGGGGCAATTGATTGGTTGGATGAGAGAGAGGGTGTGGTTTAGGAAGTATAAGTGTAGGACCACTGGGGGTGTGTGGGATTTGGAGGTAGGGTAGGGGAGCGGAGTGAGCCCGCAGGGCGAACGGAGCGAGTTGAGACAAGAAGACAGGTTTTGAGGGAAAATAATCAGTGATTTGGGAGGTAAGTCCAAAGTAAGGTATCTAGGAAGTGAGAGACTAAAATAGCAGAGTGAAAGGTGAGTTGACTAAGGGTTAATTCAGAGGCAAAGAAATAGGTTCAGGAGTAACAGAGGTAAGAGGGAGACAAAAATAAGGTTTAAAGGCTGAAATATAGGAGCAAGGTAAGTGATGGATAAATAGGTAGAACTACTGCCCTTTAATGGTTATTGCAGGTAATGTAAGTAGAGTCTACCAAAAGGGGTTTTAGAGCGACTAGGGGATGGCAGAGGTGAGAAGAATAAATATATAATTTACAAGCAGGGGGGAGAGTTTTAGGAGAGAGACTAAGGAGGGTATAGGGAATGTGACTATAAGAGACAATATGGGGGGGGTTAACTCTAGCAGGCAGGATGTAATATAATAAGAGACTATGGCTGCTGATAGTCCTGCAGGGAACGCTCACTCAAACAAACTAAGACAGGAGTTTATTGCAGTTTAAGATGGTAGGAGTATTTTGTACATACTTCCAAATAACTATTCCTGCTTCTCAAGGCAGTATAACATAGAGAAGACAAGACTCTTTCCAATCTCAGAAGTAGGTATCAGACACTTTACAGAATTCAGGATTATCTCTGGGCCTCAGGAGACTGAAGCTGGGGGGTATGCACTGGCAGGAGGGTTGCACACTCCAGATAACTATTCCTGCTTCTCAAGGCAGTATAACATAGGGAAGACAAGACTCTTTCCAATCTCAGGAGTAGGTATCAGACACTTTACAGAATTCAGGATTATCTCTGGGCCTCAGGAGACTGAAGCTGGGGGGTATGCACTGGCAGGAGGGTTGCACATTCCAAATAACTATTCCTGCTTCTCAAGGCAGTATAACATAGGGAAGACAAGACTCTTTCCAATCGCAGGAGTAGGTATCAGACACTTTACAGAATAATTGGTTACAGTTTCTTACACTCAGTTAGCCACTGCATTGCTTCACCAGTGTGATACTCGCATACCGGCGGCCAGTCAGGCTTACACCCACTTGCTCCCGCACTTGCAAATGCACTGCATTTGGTGTTTGCATATGACACTCACACCCCTGGGTGGGGGTAAGGACTACAATAATACCTTGTGATGCCTATTACATCGGCTTACATGTCTACAGTGGGGTGTTGCGACCATGTGTTCGTAGATGTTGTGTAGTGGGTTATGCAACAACACATATGGTCATACTTAGCCATTTAAACTGGACTGTGCTGCAGTGGGACCCATATCGGGAATGGCTGCCCATTAGGTGTAAGCATGCCAGTCGACTGTACAGAATCCGTGGCCTGTCCAGAGTTTGCTTCATACTATTGGTGTGTTCCTCTTACAATCTGCACCTGTCTGACAAATACCTGGAAATTGACACCATTAAATACAGACAAGTAATTGGGTTTAGGACCCCACATCTTTCAGCCGAGTCATGCTAATGCATACCTATTATTCTGTCAGCTTTCTAAGGTTGTAAGTGGAATATGTGCTTTCTGTCCCTATTTGTTCCCCCAACAGTTTATGTTCTGTCCAGTGGTTTTGCTCTTAGGGTTGAGAGGTATGGGCGTAAGCTCTGCCCATTTCAGAATATTACTTACATTCCCGGAACGGTCCTAATACAACTGCGCCAGCCAACACCTGCATGCCTAGGCCCATAATTGCATACCCATATTTCCCTCACCTGCCCCTCCTCTACAGCACTCATCCTTACTGTGGGTGTGGGTGGGATCTAACCACACCACTACACACTGCCCACTCTCCACGTGTCAGGACCCATGTCGTACATTGTGTCGACCCATGGGTTATAAGGCTTGCACAACCTACTTTTGCATGTACGTCTACAGTCTGGTTTGATGAATCATTACAAGGACTGACTCCGATGATCAGTAATTTTTGGGGTGTCCCACGAGGGACATTGATGTCTTTGTTTCAAGATTAGACCTGGCAGGTCTCTCCCACGGGGACATGGGGGAATTTAATTGTGATAGTTCTAGGGATAGGGCTCAACATTCCACTACGTGCTTGTGTGTTTACTACTTGATTTTTTTCAGTATTTGTGGACACTCTTGTATGTTTAGCATACATTTCAGTAGCTACAGACACTTACTTAATTGCTTACTATTAGAGGCAGGTTCTAATAGTAAGCATAGTAGGTTGTACAATTGTGGGGGCATGTTTACACCTCCGTAGAGCACTTAAACATGCCCCCTGCACTCACACACATTTCCTGTGCACGTCGAGGGTGCGGCAGCGCACCATTATAAATATTCATATGGTACTGTTGCACCATCTGTAAGGAGGATGTTCGGCGCAAGGCTAAAACTATCCTTGCGCCAAGCCTCATGAATCCTGGGGAATTTCTTAGACATATTCAGTACTTCAAAGGAGGAACTAACTTGGCTTCAGTCAAAGGTGGTATGGTCACCAAGTGAACTTTGACAGAAGAGAAACTAAGATGAAAGTGAACTAGTTCAGCATGAACAGCACTGGAGCAAAAAGGGTTTAACTTCTTGATTCATCCAAAATGTAAAAATGTGTCCATTTGTTCCTATGTTTTTCCTTGTACTTAGTTTCTGGGAGGAAGACATAATCTGCATGACTATGTCCAGAAATTACTGGATTTAAAGAAACCACTGAAAAGGAGTGAACATCCAAGTGAGAATTGCCCAGTGGATGGCAAAAGATTTTGGTTGGTCTCAGAAAAAAATGTTTCCCTGAAGATGAATCCATAAAGGAAGAGAGAACTAGACCTTCTGTGGGGCAATGAAAGTGACATTGGCCTTGAGAAGCTTCAGTTTGTAAACAAACCTCATTATCAGAGGAAATATGTAAAAATAACAGAGAAGCCACAGGGACCAAATGTAGCCCAGACCATCACTTGGTCCCCTCCTCAGTAACTGAATTTGGGAAAAGACATCACTTCACTTGGCATTGGTCAGTGATATGAACAAGTCCCAACAGGGTTCACCCCCTTGCACAAGAGCTTCCCTTCCACCAAACAACTGAGGGACCATTCTTGAAGGCATGTGCTTAATCTGTCCATGAATGAAATGGACTCTGCAGGGATGTGGAACAGTTCATTTGCAAACTCTCATACCCTATCAGCAAACAAGATCATGTTGATCATGTTCTCTGCCAGTTTGTTTATATTCAAATACCTGATATTTTGTCCTTCTATAGGGACAGGACCCCTGGGAGCTGAGATTACTTTAAGTATCTATCTGTAAGACAACTTACCTCATCTCTTGCACATTGATGTAAACCAAGAGTTCCTCAAATGATCACACTTATTGGCTGATGTTTATTTTTTTCTTACATCTTTATCTCCTTTTTCCCTTCCTTGGTGGGCATGTTATTGTTTATCTGGGATAACTCTGGTTCTCTGGGGCACTTCAGTTCTAACAATTAGGAGGCATCCATACATTACATATGTACTTTACACCTTGTGTATAGGACATACGTCTGACTTTTGAAGCCAGGAAGGTTTAAAGGGTTTAGGTATGCTGGCGGGATGTCAGGCTATCCTTGGCAAGATATCCCAAATTAAAGAATACTGTAAAGGTGAGAAGTAGGGCATCTACTGTTATGGTAAGATCTTACACAACTGTGCATTTTCATGGTCTAAAGTACATGTCCAGTCTCCTTCAGCAAGATGTAGAAGAAGGGTTCAAAGTAAGGCCACTTAGAAGGTTTTTTAGAGGAGAACAATGGGGTTTAGGCCACTTTGGTCTAGAATAGGCATGAATTCTAAAAGAACTTGGAGGGATATCCTAGCCCTTTCTGGTCTACTGGGATTTCCTGGATGGCTTTTATTCTTGACGGGTAGTGTCACTCCAGTTTTGCTGGCTTTTACTGATGGGATGGTATGTCTGACAGGAGAAGGAAGAGACTGAAGATGAACCAAAGAATCTTGTAACCATTAGTGATGTTAATCCTCACCCACCTGTCAGTTATCATGGACAGACACACTGCCCAGTAGAGGGGCATCCACCTCATCATCATTCCCAAAGAAAGCAGGTAGGCTGGCCTTCTGACTGCTTCAGCCCTCACCTCCACCCCACACATTTGAGTGTTAGCAGTTGCCTGGTGATCACCAAGAATCCTTGACTTGGCTGTTGTGATCTCTCTGTATGGAATCTGCAGAAGCAAACCCTTTATCAAACCCCTAATCATTGTACTTGGAAGGAAAACAAAACTGGTGCTTGTTTTTCTTGGTCTAAGAGAAAGAATGATGCTGAGAACAAAACTTGAAACCAATGGATGTCAAGGTATTTCCCTGCTTCTGTGTTCTTTTTCTCTATCAACCTGCACCAAAAGTCTCAGGTCCATGGGAGAGGATTTTCTTGAATGTCATTTTAGCATCCTTATCAGTGTGTAGATTGCAAGCAGGTTGGGCATAGAAGTGACAACAGGTTTACTTTATCTTGTCTCTCTAGAAGCTGTTTTAAGGTACAAGTCATCTTATCAGTAATATCCAGACAGAATTCCGCCATGTGGTCCAAATAACAAATCACTGTCATTGCAAAACATGATGATACATATTCTTACTTCCCAAAATGGTCAGTATTTATTTATTGATTGATTTTTGAGAAAGTCAAACTGGATTACAACATATTTCAGTGGAGGCACAGGAAAAAATATCCTCAAAAAATATACAGAATAAATATGACAGAAATATAGAAGAAATGCAATATTCTTGCACCTAACAATTATATACAAATAGCAATATGTTATATATAGGGTTAGGCAAAGAGACATCATTTCATATGTTAGTACAAGGCTAACTGCCCTTGTGAGCCTAGCCAATTATCCCTTGTGAGACTCAAATGCTACACCTTGTACTTGTAAGGCAAGCACCTTAACCGGTAGGCCACCATCCCAACTCAAAGCAAAACAAATTATTTCTATTCAATAGGCCTATGTTATGTATAAATTGATAGAATAGTGAGAAATACTAAAGCATTGGAGTGGTTCACTCAGGAGGTTAGTGAAAAATTATATCTGTAAGACAGATCTAAGATAATAGATGAAATATAGGGTAGAAGCAAATGGGATGGTAGTTAAGAAAGAAAAAAGATAAGAAAGTATGGGTTTGTTGTAGTTGCTGATTAAATGTTAGAGAGGACGGTATGTAGCAATGAGTTCTAATTATGCATGATGACTGAGATGTATTTTTGTAGGTAGGAGGCGATTAGTCAAAGAGGTGTATTTGGCCTGGAGGGTTGGAACAAATGGAAAAGGAGACAGTCTAGTAGGCAAGCTTTCAGCTTTTTCTTGAATTGTGAGAAGTTATCTTTTTGATAGAAAGTTGTTGTGGCAGAGCTCCACTTTTTATTGACAAAGGTTGCATAAAGTACGTCCCCATGAGAGTTGTAGAAGAGATAGATGCATGAGAGGTGTTTATCCTTGGATCTTAAAGTTTGGGTGGGGGCATATAGCCCACATTTCCTTGCTGGAAAGATAAACTCAGGACTCTATATGGTTGAAGTTTTCTTTAGAGCCACTGCAGAGATCATCTTACCAGTTTTATCCATCTGTGACTACAAGGCATTCTCCCTCTGGGAAGCTGTAGTATTCTGTCATCCTTCTTCAGGACTAGAGCCACAGTGTCAGGGGTAGCCCACACTGCCTTGGTAAAAACATCACATTGTCTACTGCCATGGGAATCTCCCATGAAAATGTCATGGTGGACCTGAAGGCCTTCTGTAGAGTCTATTCCTGGTTGTCAATTTTCTGTGGACTATCCTCCCTTTGAATGTGTAATCTCCTGTATCCTTTGAAACTTCAGGGTTGCTGGGCAATGTGTGTCCTTCCATCCCAAGTGCATTAGAGTCAAGATGCTTGTTTTTGCATTTAGATTTCTCAGCAATCCTGAAAAAGTGAGGAAACTCTTAAGAATCCTAGGCCATTGCCTTTCCTGGGAAGATTGTAGGCTGCCACAAATGCAACAGTGCTAGAAAATAGGCCTGATATAGGGACGAGACCATAGTTAAAAACCAGGTTAATGGAAGGAGATGACTGTACAGCAGAAGGCTGAAGTGTTCAGGTCTAGGGTGGCACCAAGACAGGGGCATCAGATGTTCTCTAGTTGGGACAGGAAAGAAAAACATTGAGGCCAAGAGAGAAAGAGACAAAGCTGATGTTGCCCCCCTTCCCCTGGCAAAGACCAAGGAGATAAAACAGTTTAATCAAGCCCAAAACAGTCGACCAAGACACCATTGGCCTCAAAGCTGACATTGACATTCCAACCATATAACGATCCCCTAGAGGTGAAGGAACTACTAGAGACAGGACCAGGGGAACTATCAGTGCTGGCATCGCACATGCTGATATCAAACTGACTAGGATTGGTGTTGTGAAGGAAGATGTGGAGGAGAAAAACTCCAAGGGATTGGATACTGTAAGGAACAGTAGAAGGAGATCACTGCTGGAAACTGAGACTATGGAGGAGCATAGGCATCAACCAACTGCATCTGAACCAGAACCATGGCAGCTTTACATAGCCTAAACTGACCTCCACTAGAGTAAGCTTGGCTAGGTATTAGTGGGTTCAGCACTGTTACATTTAAACAGCAATTAGAAAATGTATACTAACAGAAAACCTGTTGTTCTAGCAACTTTCCAACTTTATAACAGCAATATTCAATACTTGTCCCTAGTTTTTTAGGCTGTTGCCCCCCCCCCCACACACACACACACACACACACACCATTATTTTAGACTTTGTCCATATTTATTGCTCTAAGAAGTTGAGTTAAGTTGAGTTAAGAGGCATGATCATAATTGCTAAAAATGTAAACACGCAACACCTATGTACAATTAAAATATACTTACTTTTTCAACATCTACTACAATATAGGATGCTGTACATGAAACTGTTCCCAGTTGTATCATAAGCACCTATGACCAATAATCAAGAAGTACACCAACAGAATACTCCCCCCCCCATCGAGTTCAAGGCAGTTTTACAGTTTTGCCAGGAGCATGCCATAAAAGACCATGTGAGGGAACCAATATTCCATCCAAACACCACAACTGCTGCAGTACTTTAATCTTCCTCAAGCCCAACTCCATGCCCCCCTTTCAATCATCTACCATGCACACGTCATCCCACATGTATTTTCTTCTCTTACAAAATTACAGCCCTCTCTACCATAAAAAAATACAACCCTTTCTACCATACAACTTCCCAGCTAAAAGGTAATTTGACATTAACCATTTCTGTCTAATTTATGGTTCTGGAAAACTAAGCTGTACGGAAGTTTGTGCAAACTTGGAGCTAGGGAGAACAGGTTAAAGAGCAACTGACCAATTGCAATTTGTGGTGACGCCCATTGATATCTGATTGGTCAATACACTTCCTTGTCTTACTTTATATGTTCTAGATGGAAAGCCTATAGGGCAGTATACATGATGATGTGAAAGGGTCTTTAGAGTACTTCTGTGTTTTTTTATCACTCCCCTTTCTTTCGGCATTACTAACATTTTTTGGTAAACCTACTCTGTATGACCCCAGTCATCCTGGTTATGCTTAAGGGGAAGATAGCAAGATGCATTGCTTTTCTTATGCAAAAAATCAAAATCACCACTTCAGACATTTTAATGAGTTTGAGTTGTTGCAAAATGAAAATGCCTACTTGTTAAATATGTATTTATCTTCAGCCACTTGGATGTGGATTATGGTTCTTTTATTTGGGTTTTTTAATCCACTACGCTTTTTCGTGCTCCTAAAAGTTGCATTGCTTAACATGCACAGGAAGTTTAATCCAGAGGTTTGGGAGGTGCTTGGTTATAAACCTCTTCTTCCATCATGTTTTATTTATCTGTTAGGGAAGATTTAGGTTCTTGTTTCCAGTTTTGTTGTAATTAAAGAGAAAAATCTAGATACTGTAGAGAGAAACTATCACTTTATCTACTGTATTGCTTCTTGCTTCTTGTCTTGAAAAAATCCACATGGAGATGGTCTTCTAGTCCAAAAATAAAAATATAAGTTTATGGTAGAGCTTGGTTTCTAATGGCATGGTAAGCAAGACTGAGATATCCCCTCTAAAATCTACAAGACATTCAATTTTGTTTATTTATTTATTTATTTATTTATTTATTTATTTATTTATTTATTATCATTTGTTGGCCATAATTATCTGACTGGGCAAAAATACATTTTCAGTGGAAGCCTGGGGCATGGCTGGCCTTAAGCATAGTCAACACTTTGAAGTTTTATGTATTTTTTTCTTTGCAACCCATGTTATAGACTTCTTTATTTTATTTCTGAGTTCTGAAGTTTATCTGCATGGGCCTCTATTGAAAACAGATTATTTAATACTAAGTCTGATGTCCCTAGTAAAGAAATGCAAGCTAGCAAATATGCAAAATGAAATACGAAAATCAATAAATCAGTATTTGTTAAGAGCAGGGAGAGATTGTTTGTTGTTTTAATTTTTGCAATACAGTCAGTAATGAATGCACACTAAGCAGTGCATACTGCAGCTTGAGGCAACATGGATTTTATGCATATCTTAGACTACTCCTGGGGTAAAGGGGTTAGCAGAAGTGGTTGCCCAGTTTTCACTATTATCATAAGATCATAGGAAGTTACTAGGTTATTGGCCCCTGAGGCCCTTGTGTGATTGTGGAGATGTGTAAATATATGTTCAGGACTTGTGAGGAAAGGGGTGCTTGTTCCCCTGCAAAAACACTTACATTTAATTTTTTCATGTGTTTGGTTCATTGAGCAGTTTTGTTCAGCAAGTTGGTTTCTTGTGATTTTTAATGTGAGGATTTATAGTGGAAGCAAATAAAGCAAGCTGTCAATAATATAAATATAAATGTAAACATTAGAAGACACGCAGTACTTAGGCAGTCTGAATTTCAAGTGCTTATTAGAATTCCTTTGAAAATCATAAAAAAACTGAACCCTTGACTAGGATGTGATTTAATACACACTGTCATAATGCACTGTATTGTTAGAGCAGGTAGACCTGAATTACTTTTTTTCATGGCTGGACAACCTTCATTTTTATTTTATTTATTTAAATTTTCTTCCTATAGTATGACAAAGAGTACTGATTTTTATGCAGTAAAATAATTGATGGAAATAACTTGAGTGGCTTTCATGGGGAGTGATCTCCCAGTGGCTGGTTCATGAGTATGGTGTGGGTGCAGCTGTGGGTGGGGCTTAAGGGGCACTGAAGCAATACTTCACCTAGGGCACCATTTCAGCTAAGGCCGGCCCTGCCCATGAACTACCACATAGGTGGTAGTCTATTTAACACCGAAAGTGTTATAAGTGACCTTGGGACACAGGTGGACAGTAGTCTCTCCTTTGATAATTACATCACCACAGTAGTCAGGATATTCTTCTATGTGGCACACCTCATGACAAAAGATTTCTCATCCAGGAAAAAAGATGTCATTGTTCCCCTCTACTTGTCACTCATTAGACCCATTATAGAGTACAATGCCCCTTTTGGTATGTACCTCACAAGATATCTACAACAACTGGAAAGGCCGCAGAAATACCAACCAAAGAGGATTACTGGCCTCAAACAGATGCCCTACACAGACCGTCTTGAAAAACTCCAGCTTTACTCCGTCACATATCGCCTACTCAGAGGCGATCTCTGCCTAACATACAAAGCTATGTCAAACCCAGAGCTGTTGGACATGCTCCACTTAAAGAAATCCCAATCCCTCCAAGCTACACGCTGTAGGGACCTAAACCTTGTCACCACAATAAACAGAACATGCTGGAGGGATAGATTCCTGTCCCAGAGACTTCCCATACTCTGGAACAAACTACCTATCTATATCAAACAAAGCGCCTCATTAGCACTCTTCAAAAAAAATCTTGATGATTGGATGGGAAATAGAAAATTCACCCCAGGGATCACCTCTGTGGCTCTGCTCGACAGGGGCACAGAAAAATAATTTTCTTGGGTGGCGAAAGCCAGGGTACCTTTTTTGCTAGGCTTGTATAGGCCCTAGGGTTGATAGCCTAGTACCTACCTGCCTATGAACCTATGTAGGTAAAGGAGCATTTTGTCAAAGATAAATGGATTCTCTCTTATTTTATACATTCAAAAAAGATGATGAAGTGCCTTAAATAGCAGAACAATAATATGCAGACCCAGAAGTCATATTTATCTTAATCCATAAAGGAATAAAAGGTATCATCTGACTGCTTGGTGCTAATGTGAGTGTAGTTACAGATTTTGGTACCCATAGCATACAGCATAATCAATGACAAAAAAGCACCAACATTGACAAAAACATCATAAACAGTGATAGTGGAAAAACAAAGATTAAAGTGTTTAGGAATTCCAAACCTTAATTCATAAAGTAATAATAACAGCAGTAGTCTATATAAACTATATTTATTTATTGTCTGAAAGGTATAATTCTAGAAAGTTAATAACCTTTCTGCTGACCTTATCTTCATGTAGATCTCTTATGATAGCTGCAGTTTGCATTTACCACATACCTTTCGACTGTCAAGATATTTAAAGAATGTCCACATTTTTGCCTCATATTTTTTGTCTGTTCTTCATAAAATTTGTAGTTTTCTGAGAAATCATTGAGGGTTGTAGTCCCTAAATATTAAATATTGACTGACATACATTTGAGTTTCAGACTTCATGTACTTCAGAAAATGCATGCTAACAAAAAAAACTGTCATTCTAGCAACTTTATAAGTTTAAAAAAGCAATATTTAAAATCTGTCTCTTAATTTGGGCCCTTGCTCTCCTATTATTTTTAACTTTGTGCACATTTCTTGCTGTTAGAATTTGAGACTTACGTTTCATTTTAGTACCTATTTTCTGAAAACTGTTAACTGCACTTATATTTAGAAAACCGTTGAAAAAAAATTATGATCAGTTATGGCATTGCATAACCAGTAATAGCAAGATATAACTTATAAAAGCTCTCTTTTCACTTTTTATTTCATATACAAAAAAATTTTGACTGTGAAGTGGAACATTTAACACTATTTGTTTAAATGTTTAGCCCAATCAGGGGCACCAACTGCTACAGAAGCATAGATAGTTGACACTTGTCCTTTAATAATCTTAATATCTGGCACAGCACAGCCCCCCACCATTTCCTGACTTCAACTGAGCACAGCTTCCTGATTACAAAATCTGTTGTTTTTATGATAAGTATGTCTCATCTTACACGTGGTTTGCATGCGTAGGCATACATCAATGTTTAGATAATACCGTTTGGATTAAAGATGTTTATCAGCTTCTTGCACTGAACTGAAAATTATGTAAATGCTTTTACAAGTCCTTTTTAGTTTGTTTGTTTGTTTGTTTAGGTAGGGCCCCAATACAGGAATATCACGAATTTCCACTGTGCTGTGTTTTCTTATAGAATAACATTTGATTTTTAGCATTTACACAAGCAAATCATAAAATAAATATTAGAGGTCTTGTTTGTTCAAAGAAGAATGAGTTGTTTTATATAATTAACCTCCCCACACACACACACACACACACACACGCACACACGCACACACGCACACACGCACACACACACACACACACACACACGCACGCACACACACACACACACACACACACACACACACACACACACACACACACACACACACACACACACATAGCCAAAGATCCAGGTAAATTTTAATCTAGCATTTTTTCTGAAATATTCTGGTAAATAGTTTGGATTAATCATTACCCTAAATTGGGTTAAATAGGAAAAGTATACTTTTGTATGAGGTGTATCAGCTTAAAGATGTACCAACAAGCTGAACGTGAAATGCATGACAGCAGCACTGTGCAAAGAAAAATACTTGATGATTTTTTCTGCCCGCTTACACTTATTTGGGTGAAAATATGACTAAATTCTGTGAATCTCTTTCTCTAACGTAAAGGACTAAAGGAAGAGACAACAAGATGCCTCCCTTTTTTGTTGTAAACCCAGCTGGCATTTCCAGTTTTACTTGATGGATAGCTGTTGTAGTGTTATTAATATATTATCTGTTTTTCTTTTGAGAGGTATAGATACTAAACAAAGTGCATGTATCTGACTGCTGTATCCCAGGAGGATAGAAAACAGCACTACAGCAGAACAAAGAAATAAAATAAGTATTTAAAACTTAAGAACAGACTTCATAAACAATAATATGCAAAGCAGGGAAGCATTAGTAATATTAAAATGGGGGCAAACCATGGTTATATGTACAAATAATGGCAACCAAAACAAGCTTATGTCACAGCATAGCATAGAATCATATGTGGTAAAACACAGTACAGTATGGGGTGAGAATGGCACATGTATAGATCAGAATTCACTGCATGGGATGGGTTAGTAATAACAGTTAAGACACAAGTACTAAATGATGAGCTAGTAACAGAAGAGTGTATCCATTGTTTTACAGGGTGATGGAAAACAGAAACAGACAAAGTTATAAAACATTGGACGAGTAAGAGAGAAAGGTAAGGACAACAAGAACGAAGAAGCAAAGTAAATAAAAGCAAACACTAAGAACATGGACATCTAGGGTAAAAGAAGTAGCAAGAAGGAAGAACATTTGGCTAGGAGAATGGATGTAGAGAACTGAAACAGAGTGTACAGGTAGGTACAGATGGGGTGCAGCTGCTCAAAGCCCAGTATGGAGAAGGCGAGGGTAAAAGAAACTCTGGTACTTGAGGGAAAAGTTTACGTTGCCTTATTTAGTAGTAAGGGTGGAAAAGGTTGTCTTGGATTTGAACATAAGAACAAGAGTATAAAAGCAGGTTTTTATTTAAAGAGTTGCGAAAAAATGTAATCATTTCACAGATGCAAATTAGGAGGCACCATGAAAAACATTATACAAGTTTTAGGCTATGTACTTGCCTCTTCTGTCAAGCACTGCATCATGTTTCTGCCCCTTTTATGTAACATAAAAATCTGAAGAGTCAGGCACCTGTGTAAGAAAAAAAGGTGAAAAGCAGAGTTGATGGATCATCAATATACTTCATGAGAATCCCACAGTTAAAGGAATTGTCAGTGGAAAGTTAGGTACTGTGTTTATTTATCTGTTTATTTTCATGAGCTCACTTACACAATTAAAAATCATCTTTCTTTTTCTGATCATAACTTGGGTCAGAGACATTAAAACAGTGAAACATTAAAATCAGTAACAGTGATTGAAATAAAGCTGCAATTAGAATAAAATAACAAAGACCGATCACATGCTGTCTTATAACTATAGAGTATATCTGAGACTTTCACTTCTTGCTCTAAGCTAAAAGTATCTGCTAGTAACCAAAGTGTAGGATGTTGAACAAGAGTTTTCTAAGAAGAAGATCTGTTGCGTCACCAAAAGGCCACTATGCAACCCATTAAAGCATCAGGCAATAATGCTCTGTTTGCAAAACAAGAACAAGAAAGAGACACATTCTGCTCAGTAGTGTCTGCAACCAGCGGAACTGTGGAGAGGTAATGGAAGCCTGCATACTTTTCAGGTATAATGACCCCGTATCCTGGAGCTAATCTGGCCTCTAGCTAAAGGAGTTTGTTAACCATGCAATATGTTTATTTGTTCACTAATTTCAATAAAGTGTTGCTTGATGTGACAGGAATACAACATGGAAGAGTTATGCCAGATATCTATTTATTTAAAGATGTCAGCCTTACCACAGAAGACAGTCTTGGCTCTACTACTCTCTACATAAATAGAATGTTTCTATGTTTGATTTCACATTTAAGTGTAATTACATTCTAATTAAATTATTTATTTATTTACTTATTTATTTGTTTTAAAAAAGTTACATTTTCAGAAGAACATCAGAATGGCAACTTGTGTGAGACCTTGGATGTGCTGAGTTTGTTTAGTGTGATCAAGAGAAAATATTTAGTTTTAAACATTTAAAGTGGTGAGATCATAGTTATTCATACAAGGATAACAGGCTAAAAGAGACATTAGCGAAAAAGCACAAACCAGATTTGACAGTTTCAGGCTATGGAAACAATGTAGACTAAGATCAAAAGTGAACTGTAGGTTCGGCTTCAAAGATGGCTGCACATTGAGTGACAGCTTAATTTCAGCTCTCCCAGTGCGAAAACAAGTAAACTTGTATTTTTAGGTAAATTTCAGTAACTGGCTAGTAAGTACACTGCCTAGTTCCCAGCGAAAAATAAATTCAGAGAACCTGATAAAAAATCAAATACAAAACATGAGGAAAAACACTGACTGAGAAGCAAAAAGCAGGGCAAGCTCCAGCTTGGATGCAAGACATGACTTCTAATAAACCTGAGGAAAAAATAAGTCAAATGTACTAAGAGCTGATTAAAATAAACAAAACACTGATGGAGGACATCAACTCAAATAACAGAAGGCTGAATAAAATAGAAGAAGTTTTAAACAGATATTCAGATGAGGTGATACAACTTTAAAAATCAGAGGTCAAAATGAAGAGAAGGTTCGCTGAATATGAAACTGCTCAAGAAGAGATGTTTCAAAAAATAATAGAATTAGAAGACAGAGCATGCAGGGAAAACATGAGATTGTCTGTTGTACCAGAGAAGCTGGAAGGAACAGACTGTATTAATTTTATTAAAGCACAAATAAGTGACTGGACTGGTATTCCACAGCAGGAATTATTAATTGAAAGGGCACATCCTTTGTGTACTCCAAACCTGGCCATGAGAAAGCAACATATACCTTTAATAGTAAAGATGCAATCATACAAACAGAAGGAGTTGATTATGACAAAACTATGGCAGAATGGCAAAATACTTCACTGTATACCAGGCAGAAGAGTAAATTTATTCCACTAATCAGGGAATGTTGAGAAGCAGGCCTGAGATTCAAACTGCTGTACCCAGCTATCTTCAGAATATTTTTCCTGGAGGGACAAAATCATTTTTGATGCAGAACATGCTAAGAAGGAAATATAAATTTTGTCCAACAAAAAGTGAGCTGTGAAAAAGAAGGAGATTTGGCTTCTTGTTGTTCTGGTAATAAAGACTACAGACAGATTGTGCCAGTGAAACCTTTCCCAGTGCTTCAATGGAAAATGCTTGAGAGGCAGAAAAAAACATACAAGATTTGACTAGAAGAACTGAGAGTATTTGGAAATGAAGCAGAGACTGGATTTGGGAGATGGAGAAAATCAGGAATAAAACCAGCAACTTGGAAACTGACAAATAAATGTGGGATTACAAATCATTAATTAAATTTGTGAAACATGACAGAACAAGAAAACCTGGAAATATTGGACTTTTTTGACTTTGGTAAACTTATAGGGGACACTAAAGCATATGCTTTATTTTATTTCATTAATATTTAGAAGAACACACAGGAAAGGGGGAAAGAAGGGAAAGAGATAACTGTAAATAAAACAAAATTTTGTTTTTTATAATGCATGAAATAACCTGCATGCTATAAAGTAAAGTGTTCCCGGTTATTTTCAAGTGCAATGGAGATACTAAAGTAAACAGGTGCCCCTAGTTTTTTACCCTTTTTTATCTTCTCCTTGTTCAGTTTTAAGAAATGTAGACACTGCAACGTAAAAAGGAAGAACATTCTGGTCAAAGGAGCATGATATAAAAAAACAGATGTGTTTTTTCTCATTCTTGTTTAGGGTAATGACTGGATTAAGGTTCTTGGCCTGATCTAGTAAAAAGTTATAAGAGAAAGCAAATAAATGAAGAAGAACATTGAATATAATAATGTTTTCCTCTAGCAAATAAATAAATGCTTGTAGAAGCAATTCTGCATCTGGCTCTCATGTCTCCATGGATACAATCTGATAAACAGCAATAAAATGGAATACTTCTTTCTTTCAATGGCTAAGAGATAATGTGTTCTGAAAGCATTTAAGTGTTTTCCCAATCTGGGAGAGCAATATAGATAAGACAAAACCAGACAGCACTTAGTAGAAGCACAGGCTGTACCATGCATTTTAGCATGGATAACCTTATTTTTATCTTAACCCAAGTCTGTAAGTGTGGCTGTCAGTTTGGGACAATTGTTCTAATTAGGAGGGTAAAACTTCAACATTTGAAGATATGCACAATTTTGTTTGTTAGTATTAAGTTAACAGGTTTTAGGAGTGTACTGGGGTCTGTTTCTTTTTTTTGTTTGAGGGCTTTCAATAAAAAAAGAAGTTATATACTCACCATAAAGTTCCATCTGTGGTGTCTATCTTCATTCATCCTTGACGGGTGGGTTTGGTTCCAGTATTGGAACTGACTTGGCCATTACTATAGATCGCTCCAGCCAAAAACTCTCGAGCTTCAGTTCTACCCATAGTCCCTCTGTCTCAATTATCTCAGATTGAGTTTGCAGAAAATATATGTAGAAACATAAAAAGTATAGATATTTATATACATATAGATAAATTTAAGGTTAGCCAGGTAGAAGTCTTATCAACTGTGACTGGATAAAATAACAGTTCAATTGGGTATAGTTCACTCCACCAAAAAACTTAGAGGCTAGGGGATGGGGGAGTCAAAGATGAATGAAGACAGACAACACAGATGGAACACTATGGTGAGTACATAACTTCTTTATCTGATGTTGTCAATCTTCATTTCATCCTTGACAGATGGGATGGAGTCTCCAGCTGTCTAAAGTCTTGAGTGGCATTATGGAAGAATATTCCTGAGCATCACTGAGCCAAAGGACGATCATCCCCTTGAGACCAGTTCCAATTTGTAATGAGTAATAAATGTATGGGAAGTAGCCTGAGTAGCTGCTGCACATATGTCATCCATTGGAGCTCTGGCTTGAAAGACAGCTCATAGGTTCATAGGTTCATAGGTTTATACTAGGCTATCTGCCCTAAGGCATTTATAAGCCTAGCCCAAATTATTGTGGCTTACGCCACCCCTTATATGAAAAAATACTGTGCCCATTAGTTTGTTGTGCCTCTGTCCAGCAGTGACCCAGAGATGATTCCCGGGGTAAACCTACGATCTCCCATCCACAGGTCTAGATTTCTCTTGAACAGAGTCAGCGAGGTGCTCTGCCTCACATGGACCGGGATTTTATTCCACAGCATAGGAAGTCTCTGAGTGATAAATCTATCCCTCCAGCACGTCCTATTTATATCCGTGCTAAGGTTTAAGTCGCTTGCTCTAGTGGTTTTGGTGGATTTGGATTTTTTGAGGTGGAGCATGTCCATTAATTCCGGGTTGGACATGGCCTTGTATGTCAGGCACATGTCACCTCTGAGCAGGCGGTATGCGACTGAATAGAGCTGGAGTTTCTTCAATCTGGCAGCATATGACAGATTTTGGAGTCCCTTTATCCTTTTGGTGAGGAACTTTTGGGGTCTCTCCAATTGCTGCAGATGTCGGGTGAGATACATCCCGAATGGGGCATTGTACTCGATCATTGGTCTGATAAGTGAAGAGTACAGGGGAACAATGACCTCACTAGATCTGGATGTGAATCCCTTCATGATCAGGTGGGCAATGTAGAAGGTCTTTCTAACCACTTTAGCAATGTGAGTGTCAAAAGAAAGGCCACTGTCAACCTGGGTCCCCAGGTCCCTGATAACCTCTTCTGTGCTTAGTGGATTGCCACCTATATGGTAGCTTGGGGTTACCTTGTTTTTCCCGAAGGGTATGACTATACATTTTTGGCGTTTAACTTCAGGCCATGGCTCTGGCACCAGCTATCTGTTTCTGTGAGTCCCTTCTGAAGGATATCAGTGTCCGATGCACTTTCCACTATGGCGCCCAGTTTGCAGTCATCTGCAAACTTTGTCAGCCAAAGTCCTCCCATGTTGGCCTGTACTTCTGAGAAGTAGATGCCAAACAATAGGGGCCAAGGACCGAGCCCTGTGGGACACCACTTGTGACCGGCTTGGAGTCTGACACAGCGCCAGCAACTCTAACCCTGTGGGTTCTGTCCTTAAGCCAGTTTGCAACCCATCTTGTGACATATGGGTTTACATTTAAGCTGGTAAGTTTTTCTACAATACCCGAGTGGGGTATTGTGTCGAAAGCCTTTGCAAGGTCAAGGTAGGCTGTATGGACTGCCTTTCCCTCATCAATGGCCTTGGTGACTATTTCAAGAAGTCGACCAAGTTCAAAAGGCATGATCTTCCCTTGACAAAGCCAAACTGGGTCGGGTCCAATGTCTGCAAGTCCCCTATATCTTTGTTTATGAGCTCCATTATGATCCTCTCCATAGCTTTGCAGACTAGACTTGTTAAGCTTATGGGGCGGTAATTACCAGGGTCCGTGAGGCGCCACCTTTGTGGAGTGGGACCACAGTTGCCGTCACGCCACTCCTTGGGCACGTATCCTGTGGTAAGGCTGAGATTAAACAGCTGCCTTATGTGCGGGTTTAATTCCTCATTTAGCTCGTGTAGCACACAGCCGGGGACACCATCCGGTCCCATTGATGCTGTGTTTTAGCTTTAGAGAGAGCAGCTTTCACCTGCGCATTTGAGATGTCCGGGAGGCTACACTCGGCTGGGATAGTTATCTCTCCTTTAGGGGAGAGGGGTGAAGTTTGCACTGAACCTGTCTGCCAGTATGTTGGCAATGTCTGTGGGTTCAGTGATTTTGTATCATTTTGGACTAATTCTGAGCATATCTATGAGTTTCCACCCAGGTTCCTAACATAGCTGAAAAAGGCCTTATGATTGTCCTTTGAATCCATGGCAATTTTTCTCTCAAAATTGGCCTTAGTTGATTTTGAGTGCTCGTATTTTTTACTAATAATGATCAGGGGTGACTTCCCTTTTATGGATTTTGTTCTATCATGTAATAGCTTTCTCCTCTTATTGTAAAGTTTGTTAATGGCTGGGGTCCACCAGACTGGACATTTGCCCTTTGTGGAAAGAGTCTTGGTTTTATTTGGGATTGCCTGATCCATGCAGTCCTGGAGGTGTTCATAGAAGGCATTTGTAAGGGCTTCCGCAGCTTGGGTTGTGGTTTCCTCTGACTCAGGGGCCTTGAAGGATACCACACCAGTCTTGAGTAGTGTGAAGTTTGCTTTAGAGAAGTTCTTCACTATGGTCTTTTTGTTTGGGGTGGGGGCGGATGTGGATTTCCAGTGAGATTAGTTTATGATCAGATCTCACCAATGAGGGATATACTTCGGTGTGGAGCATTTTGTCCCCATGTTTGTGACAATGAGATCTAGTATATTTTCTCCTCTCGTGGGAACAGTGACTAGCTGTTCCATGGCATTTGAATTTATGAACTCCAGGAACCGTTGGGCTAGAAAGTTAGGGCTTGAGTAATGTTCCCAGTCTATATTCGGGTAGTTGAAGTCACCCAATATGATGGTGTTTGGAGATACATTTATACCCTCCAGTGTCTTCAGGAAGGCTGTGTGGGGTTCCTGAGTTTGAGAGGGTGGCCTGTAGCATGCTACAATTTGTAGAGCAGTTTTGCCTATTGTTAGTTGCACCTGGATGGTTTCGAAGCTTCATGCGTTGCCACCAACCTGGAGGTGTGAGTATCCTTTATGAATATGGATACACCCCCTCCTTTTGTGGAGTGGTCCGGGTTTTGGGGCCGGAACGCATGATATGAGGTAAAACCTAATAGTGCCGGGGTGCTCTCAGGAGCCTTGAACCAGGTTTCAGTTACAGCACAGACATCGATGTTCTCCATACTGAGAAGGGCCTCGAGTGCGTGCATTTTGAGATTTAGACTTCTGGCATTGAGCAGCATTACCCTCAATTTCTTCCCATTTTTGTTTTCTAGGGTGGTAGGTTTAGAATTTGAGCCTTGCCTAAAAAAGGCACTATGGGGGTGGCAAGAGCCTTAGCCAATATCCGGAATCCGGATGAAGCTGAAGTGGATATAAACCTTGTTGAATGTGCTTTGACTGGTTTCTTCAAGGTTAAATTATGTTTATCATAAATAAATGAAATGCAGTCTTTCAGCCATTTAGAGAGTGAAGTCTTGCTGACTGCCTTGCCCAATTTCACCCTAGAGAAAGAGAAAAATAATTGACTAGATTGCCTCATGCTTTTTGTTCTATGAAGATAGAAATGTAGTTGTCTATGTACATCTAATAGGTGTACTTCCCTTTGTTAGAATGGTTAGGGAAGAAAACTGGCAAATTAATTGTCTGCTCAATATTTGTTTTTGGTACAACCTTGGGTAAAAAGGAGGGGTTGGTTTGAACAGATACCCTACCCTAGTGCAAAATAAGATAAGGCGATTCCAATGATAAGGCTTGGATCTCTAAAATCCTTTTGGCAGAGGTAATGACTACCAAAAATAGTGTCTTTCAAGATAAATATTTCAGGTCACATTCTGCAGCAGGTTCAAAGAGGGTATGTATCACTGCCCGTAAAACTAAGTTCAAGTCCCAAGGAGGTATCGGGTCTTTGTACAGGGGCTTTAATAAAACAGTGCCTCTTATGAATGATTTACAAAGTCTATGAGAGGCTAAGAAACATTCATCCAAGCTGTTATGAAAATTTGAAATAGCAGCTAATTGAATTTTCACAGTAGAAGGACAAGCTCCATCATTAAATAGAGTGGCTAAGAAATCTAGAACATGTTCTATGGAAGCTGAGAAGGGATCTATTTTCTTTTCAGTGGCCCAAATAGTAAATCTTTTCCACTTACTGGTATATAGCTTTCTAGTGGAAGACTTGTGAGCTGATAAGAGAATAAGGTGTACTGGGGAGGAAGTATTTGGACGCCTGGCAATTAATGGAACTGAAGAAAACAATCAGTCAGCTAGAGGTTCAAAATGTTTGGGTGAACAAGACCATCTGGATGGGACAGAAGATCTGGCTCTGGGTCCAGGATCCATGGTTGTCGAATCAGATAAGGCCAAATAAAGGGCAACTAAACCTGTTGAGGCCAAAGGGAACCAATGAGGATCACTTTGCTCTTCAACCTGAGTGCTTTCTGTAGAAATTTGAGAATTAGAGGTATCGGGGGAAAGGTATATAGGAGACCGAGGGGCCAATCGTGGAGAAGAGTGTCTCTTGGTGAGATTCCTGGAGGGGGAATCAGGGCAAAGTGATTACTGCACTTGTTGTTTAGGGGAGAAGCAAACAGATCACAGCCAGGTTGTCCCCAAAGGCAGAAAATTATCTTTGCCACTTTTTTATTGATAGACCACTCGAGGCTGAAGGATGCATCTGCTCAGCTTGTTCGCAATCACACTGGAACTCCCTGGAATGTGCATTGCTATTAGAAAGTGGTTGGAAGAGGTCTCCCACTGCTGCAGTCTGAGAGCTTCTCAACAAATGGGGTAAGATCTGGTTTCTCACTGCTTGTTAATGTACCAAACCACTAACATTTTATGTTTGAATTGCAATAGTCCCCTGAGGAAGAGCTGTCTGAAAGGCCTGCAATACAAGAAGCAATGCTTTTCTCTTAAGGACACTGATGTGCAAGTTGGCCTCTAATGGGGACCAGGTGCCTTGGACCATTGTGCCCAGATAATGCCCCCTTCCAATCTTGGAGGTGTCCGTGGTCACTATGGCTGTGGTTCTAAAAATACAAAGGGGTGACCTTGAAAGGTTTTGTCAGACTGTATCCACCAAAGAAGATCCATTTTGCAATGCTTGGTGATCAATACTTTATTTGACAATGGGTAATGAAGGACAGACCACTGGAAGGCTAGCAGCCATTGCAGAATTCTCATATGTAACCTGGCTATCAGCACTAAAGTTATAGAAGCTGCCAAAGAACCTAGGATTTGTAGGACTAAATGTGCTGGAACCTTCTTTCTGTGGAGTAACTGTTGTACCTCATCCACAAGTCTTTGATGTCTCTCTGGAGGAAGGGATGTTATCGATGTCTGAGTATCCAATACTGCCCTTATAAATTCCAATGTTATCCCCAGATGGGCACAGATGTTGAGAGTGTAGTCCCTGGCTATTATTAACTGATGCTTGGTCTATGCAGTTATGAGCCAGTTGTCCAAGTATGGAAACACTCAGAATACTTGCAGTCTCAAGTGAGCTGCTATTACTGCCATGCATTTGGGGAACACCCTAGGGAATGTGTTGTGTCCAAAGGGCAGTACTCTGAACTGGTAATGACTGGCTCTCAGCCAGAAGTGGAGGAACCTTCTGGAGTGCTTTCCCATTTTTATGTGGTACTATGCATCATGAAGGTCTATAGAGCACATCCAGTCATCTTTCTTCAGAAAAGGAAGGCTAGACTGTACCATGATCATCCAGAACTTTGCTTTTCAAACTGATTTGGTTGGTACACTAAGATCCAGAATTGGTCTGCAATCCCGTCTTTTTTGGTACTAAAAAGAATCTTGAGTAAGTTCCAGATCCTTCTTGGTCTGATGGAACTTGTTGGATGACTCTTTTATCTGGCAGTTTTTGAATTTCTTGTTATGCTGAATCCCTCTGATTGGGTGGAACCTTGGGTGTTTTTGTGTAAATAGGGGGTGGTTGAGAAAAGGGAATGGTATAGCCTCTGGATATGCTCCATTGCACCCAGGAATCTGTTGTTATGTTTAGCCAGGTGTTAAGGTGCAAGGATAAGCATCCCCTGACTGGCTCCAGAGGAAGACAATCATGGCCTTCCTTCAGGAGAGTTGGAAGGGTTTGCCTGGGAAGGAATCCCAAAAGCCCTAGTTTTGCGAACCACTTCTGCCTCGAGGACAGTATCTTCCATTTTAGTCCCCCCTTCTGCCACTGGGGAAACTCCCTCCACATGTGTCCTGGAAAGGCCGTTTGGATTTTTTGAACCACATTTTTCCCCCAACTCCTCTGGTTCCAAGAAAAGGACCTTTGGGGGAATGGAAAAACATATGCCCACAACAGAAAGGGTCTTACCATCTTTCTCACATCTGGACAATGTTTCTTTCACTTTAGGGCCAAATAAGGATGTTCCATCAAAATGAGCATTTATAAAAGAAGACTTGAAAGGTTACACAAATTCACAAAGGCACATCCAGGTGTGACTCCTAATGGCTATGCATGTACCTGCCACTACAAAAGCCCCTTCGGCTGTATGAGCAATCAGCCTCATGGATGAGTTCGACACATACTCCAGGGTGACTAACTGAGAAGCCACTTTTTTGTCTTGGACTCCCTCAGCTACAGCTCCCACTGGGGTGTCTGAAAACTCCATGAACAGATCCCTTTGAAATCTGGTGAAGAGTGCCAAGAAGTTCAAGGACCTTATGGCAAAGGTCACTGAAGCATAGACCCACTTCCCAAATCTGTCCATAGCCCAGGACTCCCTGTTGAGCAGATGAACTCTCCTCAGCTAGTTCCTTTTTTGTGGTGGCCACTATGACCATAGCATCAACTGCAAGACTTTTGGCCCAAAACTGTTTACCTGTGGGTGTGGAAAGTATTATGCCTGGTGTCTTGGGAATGGGCTGGACAGAGTCAGGGGCCTTCCATGCCCACTGTGAAATGAACTGAATGAGCTCATCAGTGAGTGGAGTCACTCAAGAGGTAGATGGCTGGGTACTGAATTCCTGCAGGTAAACAGACTCCTCAGAGGAAGGGTTCTGGGTTGTCCACCCACCCCTCTGCTTCAGAATTTCCAGGATGTCTGCAAAGGAGACATCCTCAGGAAGTGACCGAGCAGACCCTTCCCCCCTTCATTGAAATCTGTATCTTTGCTGACTGATTCCTGAGGGGAATCCAAGTGCTTCCTCTTGCACTTGTTTTTGTGAGGGACCTCCTCAGTGGGATAGTCTGGGGAGATATCAGAGGATGGCAGTACCTGTGGCTGTGAGAACTTTGCAATCGGCACCAGCTGTCCCAGTGGAGAGGCAGATGGAACAGTACAGCTGGGGGAGGACCTGATCTAATGGGGGAGGTGCTGACTGTATCACTGCTAGAGAAAGAGCCCTCTGCATAGACTCGAAGGCTGGTCCCACTGAAGATGGAACTGAGAAAGACTGCCTTAGGACCAGGGTAATCTCCGCTCCAAAGAACCAACCCTTGAGACTGAAGCTGGAGTGGAGCTTACTTGAGCTGAAGCTCCAAGGAACAGGGAGGCTCCAAAAAACATGGAGTTGAGACCTGCTCCCCCGAGCCGACAGGGAAGCCACAGCTCCTGGAGGTCTCTGATTCAGAAACAACCGAAGATGTCAAGGTGGCTGCCAGCTCTGTAGAAGAGAACAACTCCAAAGATGACACAGTCAGTACCAGGGGAACCAGAACAGAGGACTTTAAAACATCCGAGGAGGTTAGAGGAGGAGTAGTCTATAGGGTGAAGGATGTTTCAGTACCAAGACCAGAAGGAATCGGTACAGAAGCTCAGCCTGCAAGCCCTCTAGCCCACAAAATCTTGTTCACCAGTTTCTGCATGTCGAGTTCTGAAAGACATTTGGTGGAGCAGACTGAAGAAGTGGCTGGAGATCTAGGCCTCTGCAGAAATGCTTCAGGTCATTCCCCTGCAAAGGGATCTATCTAAGGAGCCTATGCAGTTTTAGGTAAGAAAATCTTTGTTGGAGATATGGAGGCCAAGTCATCAGTTGAGGCCTTTGAAGTGGCAGGGCTCGAAGTCGTAGTTGGCACCAAAACCAATGTTGTTGAAACCAGAGTGTCAGGAACAGAGGTATTGGGTTCCGAAGGGCCTGTCAGAACTAAGGTCTTCAACTTTTTTTGTCTTCAGAGCCGATGGAGAGGTCAGGACTGATTGGCTTCTCTTTTTTGTTTTGTCAACAGAGGATGATGAAGAAGCAGAAGAAATAGCCATCTTTGCTTTGTCCCCAGTAGATAAGGCTTCTCCAAAGGTAGATGGAATGAGTACTTTTAAAATTAGCTTCTTGCATCTCTCTGTTAATGCTTTGTGACTGAATGCATGACAGATGCTACAATCTTCCTAAAGGTGGAGAGGACCAAGACAGTATACACATAATGAATGAAAATCAGAAGTGGGAATTTTATGGCCACACGTCTGACATTTTTTGAAGCCAGAAGGTGCCTTATCCTTGTCAATCATGTCAGAGGAACAAGAAGAACCTGCACAGAAAGAAATATATATATATATATATATATATATATATATATATATATATATATACTTTTTTATACAGGGAAAGGACGACTATCAACAATGACAGACAACAAGTACATGAACATGTACAGGGAAGGGAACAAGTGCTGACAGAAAGGGAGAGAAAGAGAGAAAAACTATCAGCAATGATAGTTAGAGATTACACAAAGTGTAAGGATATAGAGAAGTATCAACGATAATACTCAGAATACACAAAATGTAACAAGAGGGAGATAAAGAACTTTGAAAGAAAGACACCAGAAAGAAATATTACCTAAATACAAAAAATCTTGAGAGTATCAGCTAAACATGACCATTTTGGAAAGCAGCAAATGAGATCTGAGGTAATTGCGAGTGAGGGATTATGGGTAGAACTGAAGCTTGAGAGTTTTTGGCTGATGTGAGCTGTTGTAACGGCCGAGTTGGTTCTGATATCGGAACCAAACCCATCTGTCAAGGATGGAATGAAGACTGACAACATCAGATCAAAAGGTTTTGTAAGATGTGACATAGACTCAAATGGATATAAAAAGAAATAATTGAATAAAAGATCATCCAAACATTAGTGTATGGATGGAACACAAAAGCTGGAACTTGATACTTAACAAAAAAGCTCTTACACATAAAAGGTGGGAATAATAATTTTTTGACATAATGACACTTTCTATATTATCTTTAAATAATGGTCTCACAGATATATACAAAAAAGAAAGAGTAGTGAACTATATTAAAAACTGTAGAGTGCAAATAGTTATACAACAGGAGACACATTTGGAAAGAACTAAATATGTGAATTTGATAAAGTTTTCAGGATGGTTATTCAGCAGAATACCTGGGACAAAGGAAAAGAGGAGTACTTATTAATTGCAAGATGAGCTCCAATAGTGATAGAAGATGACAAAAAAGATAATAATAATAATAATATCTTTGTAGTACGCAGGGGCTACTGGCAAGGGAGGAGAATTACACTGGCATGTATTTATATTCCACTTAAAACTGCTATAATGGAGCTTAAGAAAATTCTAGGAGAAATAATCAGCTTTTAGCAGGGAATATTACTTATAAGTGGGGACTGGAATTTGATTTGCAGCAGTGAAGATCTGTCTGGGGGGGGGGGCAGAAGGGAAAATATAACAAAAGAGGGTAGATTTATGAAGACATGTATGAAAATATTTGGA
Source organism: Protopterus annectens (assembly GCF_019279795.1). Classification (NCBI taxonomy): domain Eukaryota; kingdom Metazoa; phylum Chordata; order Ceratodontiformes; family Protopteridae; genus Protopterus; species Protopterus annectens. The sequence goes on from NC_056739.1 coordinate 464,192,531, forward strand.
AAAGAAGATGTGAATTCAGTAGTAGAAGTTCAGTGTGAATTTACATATTATTCCCCAAAATACAAAAACTGGAATAGGCTAAACAGAACTTACATTTCACAGGAACATGTAGATTTAATTGAAAGTTTTGATATGCATCCAATAACTATTTCAGATCATGTGCCACTAATAACTAACATAAAAATGCAGGGTAATAAAAAAAGAGACACTGGTGCTTTCCTACCTATCTGCGGAAAACAGAGGAATTTAAGGAATGGGTAGTAGAGATTATTTGGGAGTTATTAGAGAAGATAGAAATTTCTTCTGAAAATATAGCTAGAGAGTGGGATAAAATTAAACTGGCATTTAAAAAATAGGATGGAAGTAAAAGAGAGATATGGTTAAAAAGTAATAATTATTTAGATGGACTGACAAATGTTAAAGTATTGCAGAATGGGGGGGGGTTCTCACAAAACAAGAAGAGGAGCAAATGCAGAATGGTAAACAGAACCTTAATAATATGCATGAGTTTAGAAAGACTGCTGTTAAATAACTGTTTTTCAATAATAACTCCAGAGCACAAAACCTTTTAACCAGGGGTGGCTCGTGCTATCGGACTGCCGGTCTGCAGCCCTCCCAAAGAAAAAAAAATCCCATGGACACTCAGACTGCCTATATCAGCAGTCTGGATGCAGAGAAAGAGGTACCCAGAAACCTGTTCTGTAGGATACCCAGGAATCTGTGTGGTCAACAACCGCACAGAACAGAGGAGCTCCAGACTGCTTCCCTTGCAGACAGAGCCAATGAGGAGTGATCTCTCTTGGGGATGTTGCTGCACAGGCGTCATGCAGATGGATTCTGTTGGTCTACTGGTGGCTAGAGAGAACAAATGGTGGTGGGTAGAGATACTCAGGCTTGAACCCTGTACCTTGGATGCAAGTGGCAAGGACCTGAATTCCCTATCCACCACCATTTCTAAAAAACATTGCAGATTTTTGCCTCATATTTGTTCTGTTCCTCATAAAATCTGTGGGTTCTGTATCTACATTTTTCCTTGGTTTGCAAGGTCAGTGGTGCACTGGTAGCATTGCTGCCTGACAGCTACAGGTTCTCTGGTTTGATTCTTGGCTGGGGTGCCTTCTGTGTGGAGTCTGCATGTCCTCCCATCTTACAAAGATGTGTCTGGAGTTTCTCCCTGCTCTGCTGAAAATTGTCTTTTGTTCCAAGTTAAATGTTTAAAAATAACAGGCATTTGAATTTCAGACTTCATATTCTTCAGAAAGTACATGGTAACACAAAACTGTTTATTCTAGCAGATGTCTAAGTTTATAACATGGATATTTGAAATTTGTCCCTATTTGTGGGACTGTATTCCCCCATTATTGGCTTTGTCCAGGTATTTTGTGCTAAGGTTGAGAGCTATCTATGGTGAGAACTGAATTCATTGAATGTTTGGGGGCTGTATCCCCCCCGCCCATTACCGACTTTGTCCACATGTTTTTTGCTAAGAGGTTGAAAGCTATGGTGAGAACTAAATTCACTGAATATGTCTGGGGGCTGTATTCCCCCATTATTGGCTTTGTTCAGGTGTTTTGTGCCAAGAGGTTGACAGCTATGGTGAGAACTGAATTCACTAAATGGTAGCCATTTACGTTTGTCTTCCTCTCTTTCACAAAACAGCTGATTTGGCATAGTGGTATGTTTCTCTGACTGTTTTGCACAGGGTCCCCTGTGTATGGTGGTAACACAGCATTTTATTCTAGCAACTTTCCAACATTGTACAAGCAATGTTTAAAATGTGTCCGTGGTTTTTGGGCTTTTGCCCCCCCCCCCCAATAAATTTTGGCTTTTTTCAAGATTTCTTGTGCTGCTACGTTCAGAGATACAACTGTGTGTTGAGTAGATTTTACAAGGAGCTGAGAGCTGCAGGGGAACAAAACTTTAGTGCTGCTTATTCTGAGTCTGTGTGCATTGTTAATAGCACAACAGGTAGTGTGCTTACTTTTGATGCAGAAGGTTGTGGGTTCTACTCCCACAGTAAATAGATGCATTGCTGATACTGTACTGTGTTGTAAAGTGGGTGGATGCTGCAGGCCTTTTTGGCAAAGATACCTAGAGTAGTAACTATGAACCTGTTATCAGTTTGCCATACAGTCTCTATTGTGATATTAATAGCTTATCATTTTTTTTAATGCATGCAACATAGGCAATTTATTCCTCAAGGGCAACAGGCACTTTATTTGTAGATGAATAAACAATGACATATAAAGTTGTTTGCTAGCAGCAACCTCTTCATTGTTACAGATTTCTTTAATGTGGAATTATTTAGATGACTTTTACACTTCAGAGATTGTGCATATTTACTGATACTGATGGAGTGTAGAAGGTTGACTAGACTTTTATGATGGAAATGTTCTGAATTGGGTAGTTTTGTCATTATTGGTGCATGCATTTTGTTTCATTGTTTACTAATGTTCAAAACAATAAATTTAAAATGCCCTCTAATAACTGTACTTTATTGTACAAGGAATGCAATTTAATACAATCGGGAAGGTGTATCAAAGAGCATGTGTATGTTTCGTGTTCAAGGGGCCTATGATTTGAAAACAGCCCAAAGTTAATCTTTATCTGCCACTGGCAAAATGTATTTTCTTTGAATGTGGGTTTCAATGCTGTTTCAATGCATGTGAGTTTCAAGGGCAGAGAAGTTTTAATGCTAAGTCTGTTTTCATTGTGAGACTGCATTGCTTTGTTTAGCAGATATCTATTGGGGTTTGTGCTGTAAAAATGCAAAATAAAACTTTAAAATGAAATCCAAATCATCGCAGAAGTAAAGCAGTATGCACATTACAGTGTTTATGGTAAATGGGGAAAAATAACCAAGAAATGGGACACTGGAATGGTTGCAGGGGGGAGGCTCCAATCGACCATGATTTTGAGAGGGGAAGGGCAGCAAACTCAGACAGCCCTGGTTGAACTACACCTCTCAGCTGTCCATATTTTTGCAGAATGAATAGATATTTGCTTCTTATTTTTGGTTTGTTCCTCATAAAATGTGTGGTTTTCTGGCAAATCATTTAGGAATGAAGTCACTAAATGACAGACATTGAGTTTTACATCATAACCTTCAGAAAAATGCATGCTAAAGCAAGACCTGTTATTCTATCAACTGTCTTAAGTTTATACAAGAACAATTTTTAGTAGTGTTTGTATGTTCCCCCAAATATATTTTGCCTTGTCCAGATTTCCTGCATTAACAGGTTGAGAGATACGTGCAAATAAAATTGCTTTATAGAATTAGGCATATCCAAACCTCTCAACTGTCCCCGATTTTGGCTCAAAATGTTTCTCTTCTCCTAATAATCCCTCTGCAAAATGGCAATTTTGGAAAAAAACATGGAGGGTTTACAATTAATAAATAACTGTAATAATCAGTTATAGATTACTTTTATTTCAGAAATGCATGTAGATTCTTTTATTTTGTCAGCTGCTCAAGTTAGCAGTACTAATATTAAAAGTATCCCTTCTTTGACAGGTTCCCAGCTGTATTGTGTGGCTATTTTATATTTTTGCATCACATTTTTGGTCCATTTTTCATAAAATTGTGGGTTTTTTTGGCAAATTAGTGGCAAATCATTAAAGACTGAAGTTAGAAAATAATGAAAGACATTTGAGTTTCAGATTTCATACCTTTGAGAAAATTCATACTAATACAAGACCTACTATTCTATTATCTTTCTAAGTTTATAAGAGCAATATTTAAAAATTGTCCTTATTTTTGGGCCTTTGTCCCACTTCTATGTATGGCTTTGTCCAGATTTCTTGCTCTGAGGTTGAGAGGTATGACAAATGTGTCAGGGCCATCGCAGTCAGACAGAGACATTTGAAATTGTGACAAACTTATTGCACCCCACTCCCCCATGTAGTGACTCTGGATGTGTCCAAGCAAGGCAAGGAGCAGTTATGCAGTGTAAATGTGCAGACTATTCCCCCCCATCCAAGGTAAACGCAAGTACTACAGTGGTTTTTCATCTGTCATTGATTTTGCAGAATGTTCTGGTTTCTGTCATTTTTATACTGTTGATATATGCTTATTATTATTCAGAAAGTGCCTTTTGCTCTGTGTTTAAGTAGCAGTGCTTTAATGACCATCAGGTAAGCTTGTCTGATATTGTAAGATGCAAGTAAGTTTTAATAAGCAGTATTGCCAACACTAAAAGCCTTTCTGTTGTTGCCATGCAGAGAATACTTACATAACTAGATAATGTATAAGCCTTGGGTATTTAAATGCATATGACAGCATTTGTAATAAAGGCCAGGATTAGATTATGTTAAGCTCATTACAGGCTTTACCTGCAAACTAAACAGAATGTCAATCTATCATGTGTGGTCCATATCCTGTGCAGTAATCCTTTCAAGCAATATATGTTGAGCTTGTTTCTTGTTTGCTTTTCATTTTTTACTTTGATCATGTTTTCCCCATAAAACAAGTAGATAGTTGTCAGGCAGCAGGTCTTTTTTGGATAAGAAACATTTTTACAAATGAGGGTATCACAGAGATTGCTACTTTCAGCATGTTACTTGGTACTTTAATAAAGCTGAATATAAATTATAATTAGAACTGGAGTGCAAGGAGAAGTGATTTGAGTTAAGTGCTGCTTGTTTTTCTTATACTTGATTTTGACTGGCATTCCAGTAATGTATTTAAAAAGTAATCTATTTTTTCATGCCTCACATTTTTTTTGTTTCCATCTAGATATTAAGTAAGCTGTCATGCAGCCAATGGATTGAAATATTTTTTTTTCTTCTACACTTCATTTTGTCTTGATTGGACTCCCATAATGATGGTTTGGCACCCAGGGCAGCGTATTTAATTAAGGTTTTTGTGGTTTTGAACATAGCTCCTCCCCTTTCTAATTGGTCACACCCATTCCCATTGACCCCACCCATTCAGCTGTCTCCTCCAGCCCCCCTTTGATTTGAAGTCACCAGCCGCTACTGCTTTTAACACAAAACTCATGCAACAGAAAGTAGAAAGGGTGGTCACCAAGCTTCGGGAGTAGATAACAAGGAAAATAACAACAGATATTTCAGAAATAACAACCACAAAAAACAACAGATAATTCAGAAATAAGTCTGTGTAAAGCAGAGAGATATGGAAATCAAAAAAAAGGTTCAAATGAAAATGTTTATGGAAGAATTAAATGTGCCACGAGTACAATTAGAACAGGAGGAGATGAGATAAAATGGTGATGTATAACCAAACCACAGGAATAGATGGCATTCCTGTGGAAGTTTGGAACCTAGGAGGTAAAAAACTGATAAAGATCTGAAAGGTTTTGTTTAACAGTATTTTAAGAGGAGGAGAAGTACCAACATCCTGGGAGAAAGCAGTGGTAGCTGTAATACCTAAAGGGTAATGCTCCATCACACCCAGCTTCATACAGGCTCATTTCAATCCTAAGCCATGATTATAAAGTGTTTATGCCTGTAATGGCTAAAAGAATGGCAAAGGTGATGCTAAAATTGACAGATATGGATCAATGTGATTTTGTGGAGGGGAGACAAACATTTGACAACATTATAAGAACACTGATGAGCCACAGGGAAGCAGAATGTAAGAAAATACCACTGTTATTGGCAGGCCATGATGCACAGAAAGCATTTGAGAGTAAGCTGGGAGTTTATGAGTAGAGCAATGGAAGCATTTGCATTCCCGATAAAATTATAAGGTTGATTTAGAGGATATATGAGGCATCGTAGGCAAAAATTAAGGTGAGTGGGTTGCTCTGTGATCATTTCAAGGATATAATTGGTATGGTAGTCAAGAAAAGCTGATTCTATTTGCAGATTATATTATTTTATACCTGATAAAACCAGAAAATTATATTTTAGTGTTGTGGAATATTTAAGGCAGTTTCAACTCTTTTTGGGATACAAAATTCATACATCTTCTTTCGGCTGTTCCCGTTAGGGGTCGCCACAGTGGATCATCTGTTTCCATTTCTTCCTGTCCTCTAAATCTTGCTCTGTCACACCAACCACCTGCATGTCCTCTCTCACCACATCCATAAACCTTATCTTGGGCCTTCATCTTTTCCTGTTACCTGGTAGCTTCATCCTTAGCATCTTTTTCTCAATATACTCAGCATCCCTCCTCAGCACATGTCCAAACCAACGTAATCTTGCCTCTCTGGCTTTGTCTCCAAACCTTCCAACCTGGGCTGACCCTCTAATATACTTATTCCTAATCTTGTCCACCCTCGTCACACCCAGTGCAAATCTTAGCATCTTTAACTCTGCCACATCCAGTTCTAACTCCTGCCTTTTTGTCAATGCCACTGTCTCCAACCCATATAACATAGCTGGCCCCACTACCCTCTTGTAGACCTTCCCTTTCACTCTTACTGGTACCCGTCTGTCACAAATCACTCCTGACACTCTTCTCCACCCACTCCATCCTGCCTGTACTCTCTTCTTCACCTCTCTTCCACACTCACCATTACTCTGAACTATTGATCCCAAGTATTTAAACTCATCCACCTTCACCACCTCTACTACTTGCATCCTCACCATTCCTCTATCCTCCATCTCATTCACACACATATATTCTGTCTTAGTCCTGCTGACCTTCATTCCTCTTCTCTCTAGAGTATATCTCCATCTCTCCAGGGTCTCCTCCACCTGTTCCCTACTCTCACTACAGATCACAATGTCATCTGCAAACATCATAGTCCACGGGGACTCCTGTCTGATCTCGTCTGTCAACCTAAATTAATGAAGCTAAAACAAAGACAATAGCTTTAAATTATGTACCTATAGATGAATTGATTCTGCAACATCCATATTTATGGGAACATGATAAAATGAAATATTTAGGATTATGGATTAAAAAGGGAGTCTGTTGTGGTAGCTAATGATGTTTGGAAAGAGATTAACCAAACAATAATACAAAAACTGAGAAATTAGAAGCTTTGTTACATGGACTGGATAGCAAAATACAAGTAGTTAAAATATTTTTAGTCCCTTTAGTTTTATTCACAGGTCAAGCATATTTTTATCAACCAGAGAAGTTGTGAATAGCAATTAATAATGAACTGAAGGATTTTATCTGGGAGGGGGAAGACAGCAACAGTCAAGTGGATAAGCTGATTCTTCCAGGGGTATTTCAGAGCTCCACACTTAAGGCTCCTATACATAGCACAAGCAGAAACCTATAATTCAAAGTAAAAAGGGATGATGATGAAACAGGGAAGACCAAGAAACTAGGAGAGATTGGGATTCTAGATGCAGATCCTTAGGGAGAATAAAAATAACCATACATAATATTATATTTATAAAGTAGCAGAAAGTATTTTAAGAACTAAGTCAACACGGGAATGGAGAAAGGAGAATATGCCGATAGTGACTGCAATTAGTGATACAGACAATAGGCAAGACGGGGCTGGAAGTTTTGGAGAAAACTGGCAAGAGAACCATGGTACTGGCAGCAAATAATTAGAGAGGGAAAGGAAATAGAATGGGAACAGGCCAAGAATTTATGTGAATTGCAGACTTCAGACTGGCTTCCCTATCAAAGATTGATATCAGAATATAGGCAAAGAGAAAGAATTAGAGGGATCCCAAACAAAAGACTAGCACTGGTAGAAGATTTAGTGGAATCTAGAATACAAGCCCCTGTCAAAAAAGGAATAATTAGTACAACATACAAAATAGTGCATGTTAACTATAAAAATCCATCAGAGGAGGTCAGAAAGGATTGGGAAGAGAGATTAGATAGCAATTCACTGAGAAACAATGGGGGATATATTCATGTCTCCCAAATATGCAACAAAGTCTAGAAGATTTAGGATCTTTGCTTGGAAGTGTTTACATAGGTATTTTATACCCCGAGTAGACTGAAAATAATTTTTGCTCAAGTAGACAGCAAATGTTGGAGGTGTGATGGGGAAGAAAGAGGTAATTGTGAACATATTTTCTGGGAGTGTAATGAGTTGGCAGACTTTAAATATTCCCTGCAGACTGCTCTGTCAGAGATACTGGGTGAACAAATTGATGTAATTAAGGAAATTATTTTTTGAGCCATGATACAGAATTGGAATTGCCTAGACATAGTAAGGCCTTGCTGAGTTTAATTATGGTGGCTGCCAAAAAAGCAATTACTATGAAATGGAAATCAAAGTCTAAACCAACTGTACTAGAAGTAGTGAATATAGTAACATAGAGAAAAGAACTGAAATTGGGATTTTTATAAAAGAGCAGGGGAAAATTACAAAGGAAAACATGGGAATTGTGCGATGCATGCATAGGAGGTACAAGGTTCAAAGAAGGTAGGATTTGAATGAGCTGTGTAATGTCAGACTAACAATGACTGGATTTTTTTTTTAAGATGGTGGCACCCATTGTGACTGTGACTGCTCCAGCTCATTAGGAAAATGTGCAGTGTATGTTCAATTTTATGTCTAAATTAAAGGAAGTAACGGGATCAGTCAAAATTACAGCTGTAAAACTAAATTATAGCAGAGATACTCTGCTAGAACTTCAACTGTTAAGCTATTTGTGTGAAAGGCTTGCTGAGTTACTGTCTGCAGGGCCTGTGAGGCCTACAACACAATATGAACTCTGCGAGTTAGGAATCATGCTCAAATATGGTCCAAAGTGCTATGTGCAAACAGAGTCAACTTTTACCAGTTACAGAAGGAGGAGAAGATGAAATAGATGTGAAAGATCATGAAAATGTGGATGCCGGGATGGAATCATTGCCAGATTAAAAGCTAACCCCTACAGGCCTGTGTTTCCATCAATTTTACTGACAAACGTTTGCTCTTTAGAAAACAAAAGGGACTACCTAAGACTAGAGCTGACTATTCAAAGCAAGGTGAGAAACTGTTGTATGCTTATCTTCACACGGCTAAATTCCAACATTAGTGATAGTGCAGTTTATGTGGAGGGTCTATCATTAGTTTGAGCAGACAGATACCAGAATCTCAGTGAGAACTCTCTGTATTTATGTCAACAATAACTGGTGTTCAGTTGCGACATGGTCTCCACTCACTGCTCCCAAAATAGAGAGTACATGTCCCTAAAATGTAGACCATTCTACTTACCTAAGGAATTTAATGGGGTTAGTATCACAGCTGTATACATTCCTCCCAGTGCTAACAAAAATGGTGCGCTGGCAGCATTATATCAGCTGATCAGTGAATTGCAAAACCAGAATCCAGACCATGTTCTCATAATAGCGGGAAACTTCAATCAGGCCAATCTAAAGTCAGTTCTACCACATTACTACCAGCACATGGATTTTGCAACTAGGGTTGAGAACATATTGGATAAGGTCTATATCAATGTGAAACAAGCATTTAAGGCAGTGCCTCACCCACAGCTGGGAAACTCAGACCATCTTTCTATAATGCTAGTTCCAGTGTGTAGACCATTATTAACTGGGTCTATATTAGAATTCAGAAACCTCACTTACGCGAATCCCAAAAGGCCGACACATACACAGCAAACCGCAAGAACACCGAACGTCCTTAAGCGCGAAATTCAAAATATTGAATTGCAATAGTTGGCCAACTCCACCACCTACCCAAACAAAATAAATATGAATGTATTACTATATATGCACTTACCTTAACCCGCACCCTAACCCTAAGGTCAGTAACTATTGCACATTTACATTAGGGAGCTATACCAGATAAGAGAATCTCCTACTGATGTTTTACCTCACTAAACTTGGTGTGGACAACTATGGCGATTTGGTATTTTAAATTTCGCGCTTAAGGACGTACGGTGTTCATGTGGTTCGCTGTTTATGTGTCGGCCTTTCGGCATTTGCATCTGGTTTCATCATTCTAATATAGATCCTTATTAACCAGAATGAAGACATCCAAAATACAATTAAGGATATGGCCAGAGAGAGCAGTCTCAGCACTCCAAGATTCTTTTGAAAGCACAGATTGGAACATGTTCAGTGAGGTGGCCACTGTAAACTAGCACATCAACCCAGGTGAGTACAAAGAGTCTGTGATGGGATATATATCAAAGTGTATGGATGATGTGACAGTCAATAAGAACATCACCATATGGGTCAACCAGAAACCCTGGTTTACAAGTGGGGTGCATGAGCTTCTGAGAGCATGCAATGCCACCTTTAAGTTGGGGGATAAGGATGTCCTTAGGTTAGTCAGAGCAAATCTAAATAGGGGTGTGAGAGATGCCAGATGGACAGAATTCAGAGTCACGTCTCAGACCTAAAGGACTCCAGGAGTTTGTGGCAAGGAATAACAGACTACAGGCCCTCATCTTCTCAGTGCGATGAAAGCGTTGAATTTCTCAATAAACTCGACATATATTTTAGCTGGTTTGAGGAAAGGAAAAACACAACAGCAACAGAAGTCACTGCCAGCTAGGATGATGAAGTGCTCTGTCTCAACCCAAGAAAGCGGCTGGACCTGACAATATTCTGGGGCATGTACTCAGAGACTGTGCTGATCTACTGACAAACATCCTTATTGATATCTCCAACACCTCTTTAAGTCAGGCCATTGTACCCAAATGTTTTAAAACCACAATCATCATACCATTGCCCATGAAGTCTCCACCATCAAGCCTCAATGACTACTGCCCCACAGCTCTCAGCTCCACTGTAATGAAGTGCTTCAAAAGGCTGGTCAAGGATTATATAACATAAAGACTTCCTGCAACTTTTTATCCACTCCAGTTTGCATACTGATCTAATTGCTCCATGGTAGATGGTATTTCAATGGCACTTCACTTATCTCTGGCCCACACGGAAAACAAAAACTGCTATGTGCGTATGCTATTCATAGATTTCTGCTCTGACTTCAACATACTCATCCTCAAGCACCTGATAAAGAAGCTGGATAAAATGGGCATCAGCACCCCACTGTGCAATTGGATAGTAGACTTCCTCATAGCTAGACCTCAAACAGTATGTGTTGGCAAGAGCATGTCAGAGGGCATTATTATGAATACTGGGGTTCCTCCGGGTTGTGTCTTGAGCCCCTTGCTGTTCACTTTGCTGACCCATGACTGCATCACCGGGTACAGTTTGAATCACATAATTAAGTTTGCAGATAAAACAACAGTTGTGGATCTCATCAGCAATGATGATTAAACAGTGTACTGAGAGGAGGTTAACCAACTGATTGTGTGGTGTTACAACAACTTGGCACTGAATGTGAACAAGACCAAGGAGATAATTGTTGACTTCAGTAGGAACCATGGAGTGCACCCTCCACTCACAATCCACAGAGAAACAGTGGAGAGGGTAAAAAGCACCAAGTTCTTAGGAGTACATATCGTGGAAGACGTCATGGTCCATAAACACAAATTCCATTGTCAAGCGGGTGCAACAGCATCTCCATTTTCTGTGAAGAATGAGAAGAGCAAACCTTCCACTTCCTGTTCTCATAATCTTCTACGAGACACTATAGAAAGCATCTTATCAAACAGTCTTTTGGTATGGTGTGGAAACTGCCCTGCTTCAGACCAGAAGTCTCTCCAAAGGGTGGTGAAAGCAGACGAGAAAATTATTAGGACCATTCTTCCATCTATTCAGGACTTATACTTGTCATGATGTTTCAGCAGAGCAACTAAAATAGTTAGGGACTTCACTCACCCTGCCCGTGGAATGTTTTCCTTCCTATCATCTGGTAAGTGCTATTGCAGTATGGGGTGCAAAACCGCCAGATTCAGTAAGAGATTCTTTCCGCAGGCCATCAGACTGCTGAGGTCTACTAACAACATGCACGATGATGGCCATCAGGTGTAGCAGAGATCTATGTTGATGAGAACTTATACTTTTGTGCAGTAATTCAAATGCTAGTTTCACCTCATATTTGGTATAATAAACCAACTGATGCAAGACCAGCCTTCTTGTGCAGTACTGATAACTGTTGGAATTCTGTGCAATAATGTACTGTTTAGATTCATAAAATGTTTTGGAGTTATGTTTGTAATGACTTTCTATAATGTAGTAATGTCTGTTGCAATGCTTCTTGTGATGTTTTGCACATTGAGTCTGGAGAAACAAAATTTTGTTCAGTCTGCACTGTTGTGTGAAGTCTGAATGACAATAAAGTTCACTTTCACTTTGACTTAGATTATAAGTGATGTATAATGTTTGAAACTAAAATTATGTCAATATGAATTGTGATGTATAATGTTTGCAACTAAAATTATGTAATTATGGTTTGTTTTCATTTATATAAATGCATGGTGGTTGCCTATAAAAAAAAGTAAAATGTAGGTTGAAACATGAGCCATTTCTAAGAAAGAAGGGATAAACTTTGAGGATCAAGCTTTACTGTAATCCAAACAGCAACCATAGAGAGAAGATAATAACTGGACATGGTAGTAACAACTAGAACTGTAGCTGCCAAATGGGTACACTGTCTCTGAGAAGTTGAAGGAAACAGGTTTATCTAAAACAGGGTTATTCATCCTAATAAATGTCTTTTACCAAATTGGTGAAACCAGTTCATGAAATAAACTTCTCATACATATTAGCGTAACAGATTTACAGGATTTTAGTGAAATCATTTTGGGTGCTACAACAGGGTATGAAATGTTACTGAAAGCTAGATATCAGACTAAACTTTTTGGTGGAGATTTCTGAAAAAAAATTACATTAAGAAATATTTGAAATTTCTATAGATGTGTTGCTAGAATAACTATTTTTCTTCAATTGCTTGTAGCACAGTTTCCTGTACTTGTTTGCACATGCTTCTTCGGTTTTGCCCATACGGCATTCCAAAGCATTGGTCTGATATTGGTAATTGGTTTGCATCACACTGACTTGTAGGAACATAGGATGAAAAATGTACTTTAAAGTGAAGTTTGCTCTTTCTCTGAGCAGATGTGATCTCAGAGATGACTTTATATAAAACAGTATGGGTGTAGGGTGCATACATATTTATGCATGTGTGTTTTAGGGGTAATATTTAGATTGTTGCAATAATGAGCAGTTTACTATTTGAGCTGGTACTGCTGTGCATTTTAAACATGGGTAGTATAGTTTCAGTGTATCATAATGGACCAAAGAATGAATGTTAGTGTCACTACTTTTGTAGATAATGTAACAACAGTGGACCCAGGAATGAATACTGGTGTCACCATTTCTGTAGATGATGTAATGATAGTGGACCCAAGAATAAATGTTGGTATCACCACTTTTGTAGATGGTGTAATGATAGAGGACCCAGGAATGATTGTTGGTATCTCCACTTTTATAGGTGGTGTAATGAAAGTGAGCCCAAGAATGAATGTTAGTATCACCACTTTTGTAGATGGTGTAACAATAGTGGTTCCAACAATGAATGCTTGTGCCACTCCTTTTGTAGATGTTGTAGTGATAGTGGACCCCAGAATGAATGTTGGTATCATCACTTTTGTAGATGGTGTAATAACAGGGGACCCAAGAAGAAATGTTGGTGTCACCATCTTTGGAGATGCTGTAATGACAGTGGACCCTAGAATGAATATTGGTGTCTCCACTTTTGTCAGTGGTGTAATGACAGTGGATCCAAGCATGAACACTGGTGTCACCACTTTTGTAGATGGTGTAATGATAGTGGACCCAAGAATGAACGTTGATGTTACCACTTTTATACATACATACATACATACAAATGTTTCAAGCATGGGCATTAAAGCCTTTTCTAGCTTGCCAATATGCCAAAACACTTGTTCCCATAATAAGTGTCCAGGCTGTTCTTAAAAAATATCTAAACTAGTGCTTGCTTTAATGTAATTTGGTAGTCTGTTCCAAGCATCAGCTACTCTGTCAGAGAACCAATTAGTACATTTCCATTCCTATAGAATCTTCTACATAGGTTATCTGACAATTCTCTAGTACTTTTTGATAACCTCAAACATTCACAGAGGTAGATGTCCCTAAATGCCCTATATACCTGAATAAGATCTCCTCTTAAATATCTGTAAGAGACACTGTACAAGTTCAGATATTTTAGTCTTTCATAATAACTTAGATTTTCACATCCATGGATGCCCTTAGTATATTTCCGTTGTACTCTTTCCAGTGTATTCATGCTTGTTTTCCTATAGGGTTTCCATATTGTTATTCCATACTCAAGTTTGGGTATAATGCAACTAACAAACAAGACTTCATTATGTTTGATTTCCTAGACTTTATAAATCTTTTTATACAACCTATAGTTCTATAACTATCACTAGCCAATTTGTTGATATGATTAGAAAAACTTATAGCTGAATCTATCCATATACCCAGGTCCTTAAATGAGTCTAGAGCTTCAATCACTGTGTGCTGTATTAAATATTCACCTTTCACTTTATGTCTCCCAAATCTCATATGCTTAGCTTTTGATGTATTTATCAACATATTATTCTCATGTGCCCAAATGGTCAATTTAGTCAAATTATTTTGCAGACATGCCTTATCTGTAACACTTGTAATCAGTTTACCCAATTTCAGGTCATCAGCTTATAGACTGTAGAACACCTCAGATGAAAAAGTAAGGCCTGAAAGATACAATCTAAACAAGTAAGGGCCTAGTACAGAGCCCTGTGGGACACCTTGACTGTAACCAAGGATTTCACCTGTCCAGTTGGTGTCTGATACTTGCCATGTCCTATTTTTAAGCCATGCAGCTATCAATCTTATCAACAGTACATCAATACCTAGTTGTACTAATTTATTGATCAGTGTTTTGTGCATGACCCTGTCAAATGCTGAAGTTAAATCTATATAAATCACATCACAGCACAATTTTTCATTCAGAGCTGTTATTATATTGTTATAGAACATCATGTTACAGGTGGTAATAGATCTATTTTCAACATATACATAATGATATATGGTTTCAAGCCCCAACCTATCCATTTCTGACAATAACTTATCCAGTATTACCTTCTCCATTATTTTTCCACAAAATGAAAGACTTAAGGGTCTACATGATTCTGGGTTTGTCCTACTCCCCTTTCCCTTAAAGACAGGTTTAACAAGTACATGTCTCTAATCTTGAGGAATATCCTCATATTTATATGACCTAATGAATAATAGATGTAATGGCAGTGTAAGTTCTTGCTTAAGTGTTCTCAGGTCATTGTTACTTATTCCGTCTCCTCCCTGCACTTTGTTTGGATCCAGTTTGCACAGTTCTTTTTCAATATAATCTAATTAGATTCCAGTATATGGGGTTACCTGGATGTCACTAGGTCAACTTATCACCCCTTTTGGGGAGCCAAACTGTTTTACATAAGATTTTGTAAATATATCTATAATCTGTTGTGTCTGAGAATAACTTTTAGAATCTGCCCACAGTTTATCAATTTGTGTATCTTTACTCCTTCCACATCTTATGTATCTATAAAAAGGTTTCCTATTATGCTTAATATCTTTACATAAATTTTCTTCAAATTTTTCTTGCTCTTGTCTAACACTATGCTTAATCTGTTTATCCAGCTCGTTTATTTCAGTTTTCAAAGGTGTAGTTTGACCTCTCTTCCATTTCTTATATTTTTTGTCTCTCACCTTAATCAGGTATCTTGTTCTTATGGAAATATACCCTTTGATGTTGCGTGCCTAGATCCTGATGTTAAACATTTTTTTTACTTTTTGTACTCAAACAATTTCTCTTTCAAATCTTTCCACATTCCATCTGCAGTTTTTCCACTGAACACCTCACTCCAATTAGTTTTATATAGTAACTGTTTTGCTTCCCTATAATCTGTAATTAACCTTCTGTGCATTGGCTTAGATTTCAGTTTGGCAGAATTATCTAGCAACAAATTAACCTTTATGACCCCATGATCACTACATATCAATGGTAGTAAAACTTGACTTGAAGTTACACTAATTCCTTTGGGAACACAAACAATATCTAGTATATTCTGTACCCTGGTAGTTTTTTTTTACAATCTGAAGCAGTTGTTGTTCCTGAATATACTCTGTGAATAATTTCTTTACTAACATTGTTGAATCAATATTATTCCAGTTTGTTTCTGGTAAATTTAAGTCCCTAGCTAAGATTATTCTTCCCTCCTGTATTTCATGTAAGAAATGTATGAATTCCTCTAGGTCATCTGCACTTGACTTTGGTGGTCTGTAAACGCCAACAATTGTTATATGTTCCAGGGTTGTCTTTATTGTCACAGTTACACAGTCTATAGTATTGGTGTTATCACTGAACATGTAAGTCTCATAGCTATCTTTAATCCCTATCATAACACCTCCACCTGATTTTTTTGATAGAATGTTACAGTAAAAACATTTATACCCTGACAGAACTGGTTTCCAGTCATTGTTCTTTAACCATGTTTCACAATCTATAACAAAATCAATCTTGTGGAAACGTAGCAAATTTTCTAATAAAAAAAACTTTATAATTAATGCTCCTAGCATTAACAACCATTAGAGATGCATCAAATGTTGCTATCTGTGAACTGTTACATTTTTGACCCAGCAAAAATCCTGGATAGTGTTTGTCAAATATTGCAAAATATCTGCTGCAAAAAAATCTCTTCCCTGATCTAGACAAATGCACACCATCCTGTCTGAACACATGTGTGCCCAAAAGAAGGCTTGAATGCTTTACACATTTCCATTTTTTAAAACAGGACATTTTTTCCATGTAGGTGTCCAAAAAATCTTTTCATTCACAATGACCTGACTATCCTTTCTATAGGTGATTTGTGAAAAATATGTCCTAACACCAGTACAAGCTATGCTATCTAGGAGAGCTGTCAGTTCCCGACTAAGTCAGAAAATCATTGTTGGTAACATCATTTGTACCAACATAAATAAAAACAGATCCATACTTCCTTACATTAAGGCATTCATTCCAAGGCTTGCTTCACATCTTCTATTTTTGCTCCTGGCAATCATAACACTACTCGATGTTCATTATCATCTCTGCAAATGTAAGTATCAGTTCCTCTAATAACTGAATCTCCAATAACAAGAATATCTTTGCTGACCATCTCTGAAGAATCTTTAGCTTCTAATACAGTCATTTCTGCTCTATCAATTGTTACAAAGGATAGATCTTCATCACTATTAGTCTTATTAATTTCATTGTTTGCATAGCGTATTAAATTCTCATCCAGCTGGCACTGTAAATCCACAGCTTGAGGTATGTAGTCAACATCTGTCTTTCTCTTCTTTTTTCTTACAGTAATGGTCTTCAGTCCTTCCATGTTCAGTTTTGATTTCTTCCTTTTCATCTGCCCCTTGCCTCTTTTTTCTAACTTTTCCATTGGAAAGGTGATGCCTTTTTCTATAGACTGAGGGTTTTCTGATAGACAGATATCTTCATTCCCTGCCTCCAGTGTGTTACATAACAAAGCAGAATCCTTTTTACTACGTATTCTCTTTCCTTTACAGTCATTAGTCAGTTTTTTTTTTCTTCCTTGTTATTTGTTGAGAACTTCTTCCTTTCTTTCTTTTTTTGTTTCCTTCTACACAAACTGGATCCTCAGATTGCTGAGTACTTGCAGCCACAATTCCATAGTTCTCAGGGGCCTCATCATGTTTCATAGGAGTTGAATGTTCTTTGCATAAAATAGATGCATCATTTCCTAAATCTGTTCTATTTGTTCTATGCCTAACCTTATTTAGTTCATCAGTCCAGTCATTAATATATGGTATTACAGTTCTCCAAGCCATGCCAATTGCACATGTCCAATCATCATCATTAAGTCGAGATTTGCTTCCTACAATGGTAAGCAAATCATCTAACTTTTGACATGAGGAACAAAGATCACCAGTGTATCAGCTGTTACCTTTAAATATGCATAGCATTTATTACACTGTACAAGATACTTGTGCATTAGCAAATCTTTAATTGCATACTCATTTAAGGAATCCATATTCAGCTTTAATTGAATAAAATATTGCAAAGGAAAAAAATTACACAAAGTCAGTAGCAAAGAATTCAAAGGAACTTAAATCAACTTCTATGACAAAAATGACACCAGCAATATCCAACTAAATAATAAAATACAATAAAGTTGTTCTGACCATACAAGTTCTACCAGCCAGACAGGAGTTGTAATTTCTTTGCATCACTATAGCTCACAGTCGCACCTCCTTTTAACAGTAAAAATAAATAAAACTTCTCTTACCAGTCAACTCCACAACAAATCA
Organism: Protopterus annectens; assembly: GCF_019279795.1. Classification (NCBI taxonomy): domain Eukaryota; kingdom Metazoa; phylum Chordata; order Ceratodontiformes; family Protopteridae; genus Protopterus; species Protopterus annectens. The sequence goes on from NC_056739.1 coordinate 464,210,661, forward strand.
CAAAAAATCACAGACCAAACACAAACCAAACCAAATACATCTGAGGTACATGATGAAGTTAACATCAAGGAAAGGGAGATTAACTTTCCTTTGAGTTTTGTCCTAACATTCAACTTAAGTGCTAAAGAAATACAAAAAATATTGAGGAAGAATTGGAACATACTGTCTACTGATAGAGACATTATACAGAAAGTAGGGGAACATCCAGTTACTACTTTCAGGAGGGGTAAAAACATGAAAAATTTAATAGAGAAGCAGACAGTGCATGTACACAGGAACGCAGGCATGTACCACTGTGAAATGTGTAACCAATATAAACACGTTGGAATAGAAGAGAGATTTACAATTAGAGACAGAAACTATCTAGTCAAGAGCAAATACAATTGCATTTCAAAATCTATAGTATATCTGGCCCAGTGTCAGTTATGCCCAGCTTTTTACATTGGAAAAAAGGGTCACAGGTTACGAGATAGGATATATGAACATGTATATGCTATTAACAAACAAAAACAAGATAATGCCCCGGCTAGACACTGTGTAGATTACCCTAACCATTCATTTAAATTTAGAGTTATTGACCACATTTTGACACATGAAAATGGAAGATGTGGTCCTATAAGTTTGTTCTTAGAAAAACATGAACTGTTATGGCAATTTAGGTTAGACTCTTGCCACCTGCCAGGGTTAAATGAGATCTATTCGATCACTTGCATTGCCTGATAAGATAAATGCCAGGAAAGGTAGTATATTTGTTGATGTAAACAAGTTGAAATGAAATTACTGTTTTTTATGTTTGCCAAAACATGTCTAAGATACACTTGTATGTATAGTGTATGGGACCCAAACGACAATAACCGGGGAAGTTTGGGTAAAAATGGGTTAACACATATAACTTATTTTATTTAATAGTCTGGAAGTCATGTGACTTGTTTTAAATGACTTATAAGGAAGATTTTTAATAGAGCTAGTTGTATCTGATGAAGTCTGGGAAGACCACCAGACGAAAAGCGCTTCATACATTTGATTGTTTTTTTTACTTTTCCTTGCTTGCCGTGGACTTATTAAATTGTGTGAATTTTAAGTAATACAGTGTGCTGCCTGTTCCATACTTTTTGTGGTTTTCAATCACAAACCAAGACAGGATTGTTTTGCTATGCTCAAAATTTTCCTCTCTGCAGTCTGTGTAAATTTATAGCTGTCTAGGCCCCTTGTGGTGGCTAGAGCTTGCCTGTCCAAAACCTATCCCTTTTTCATAAGCAAAAGTGAAACTAAAGGTAAAACAACAAAATATGAATCAAAGTAAAGCTTGTTAATAAACAGTCTCTTGCTACCTACAAACAGTTAAAATAGTGATAACAAATGAAATATAAATTCAAATAAAACTGTTCTTACCAGTCAACTCCACAACAAATCACAAACCAAGACAGGATTGTTTTGATATGCTCATATCAACTTATAGGTGTTGTAATGATAATGGACCCAAGAATGATTGATCAAGTCAAGATTTTTGCAGACGGTGTAATGATAGTGGACCCATAAAATGAATGTTTGTGGCACCATTTTTTGTAGTTGGTGTAATGATAGTGAACCCAAGAATTAATGTTGGTGTCACCACTATTGTAGTTGGTGTAAATGATAGTGGACCCAAGAATGATTGTTGATGTCACCACTTTTGTAGGTCGTATAATTATAGTGGACCCAAAAATGATTTCTGGTGTCTCCACTTCTGTAGATGATGTAATGATAGTGTATCCAAGAATGAATGTTGGTATCCCCAGTTTTGTAGATGTAATGCTAGTGGACCCAAGAATAAATGTTAGTATCACCACTTTTGTAGAGGGTGTAATGATAGGGGACCCAAGAATGAATGTTGGTAACTGCACTTTTGTAGATGGTGTAATGATTATGGACCCAAGAATGAATGTTAGTATCACCACTTTTGTAAGTGGTTTAATGATAGTTGACCCATAAATGAATGTTGGTATCATTGCTTTTGTAGTTCATGTAATGACAGTCGACACACGATTGACTGTTTGTATAGATGGTGCAATGACAGTGGCCCCAAGAATGAATATTTGTGTTACTGCACTTGTAGATGGTGTATGATAGTGGACCCAAGAAAGAATGATGGTGTCACCACTTTTGTGGATGGTGCTGTGATAGTGCCATCATCTTTACAGATGGTGTAATGCTGAGAACCCTTCAGTATGAGGCATCTGACAGTTGCAGAGTAAGAGGTTAATTATGGAGATGAGAAAGTGACAAATACTGAACAGGATGTTTATAGTGATGTCTGCTGGTGGTAGGAAATGTGTGTCCAATGATGTGAAGAATGTTTCTTGATAGACATTATATGTACACTCTGGCTCATATGTAATGAGCCTGCTGCACCAATCATTGAATCTTATATCGGAGAATGAAAGGGTATAAAGTCTACAAGAAGGCAGTTCTTTAAGAAGGACCACATGTGTGTTGGGGGTGGATTGCAAACCGGGAGCAAATGAAGTGTTCAAAATTCTGGTCAGGCAGGATGAAGGAGTGAGTGGACAGCAAAATTAAGTATTTAAAAATGTGGATTTTTAGCTCTTTTAGTCCTATGATTCACTGACTAATTAATGTGAGTGACAAACACATTTTTCAAGAAAATTCATGGGCTGAGACTATGAAAAGGATTAAGCTGCTAAACAGGAATTATGTAATCAACCTGGTCATCTCCATTCTTAAAGAAATGTGTTAAAAGATGTCTGAGCTCACTTAGGCTTGTCTGAACTTAACGAGTTAAGAGCAAGAACAAGGGATAAGTTATGAGAAACACAATCAGTTCAGGCTGAATTATCCAAGAATGAATAGGTTGCAGCTACCAGTAAATCTGGTTACAGGTGTAAAGTGGGATTCTTTTTCCTAACACACTGACCATCTGAGGTGAGCTTATACTCCACACCAGGGATAAAACAATTGTCTGGAGTACAAGCTAACCTCAGATGGTCAGTGATCGAATGTAGACTTGAAGTCTTACTTCAGTGACATTTGGCCATCTGAAATTTCATGTAGAGAAAGTCACGCAGTTAATGGTCAAATGAAGACTAACAGACAGCCTAAAACTGTCTTAGTTTGTTGTTAAACAACATGACAGCACCTATCACAAACTTGAACCATTTTTGTTACAGTCTCAGATAGAAAGTCGAGTAATGAGCAAGAAGAATAAGCAATGAGCCAGTCATGAACCCGTTATACTCATATTTAGCTCAGTTCAATTTTAAACCTCTTTATTCAATTTTAAACCACTTGTAGACAAACCATTTTGCAACTCATGTGAATTAGTAAAACCTAATGTAAGCATACTAGTATATTAGAAATGCATAAAAACAGTTTGACATTCCACTTTATAAAAATGTATACTAACTCTATATGCAATTTCTAAAGTTTTTCAACTATGTAAACTTAGCAATCTATCATATAAGTTTACTTGCACTGTTTATAGCCTCTGAGCCTGGGTCACAGCTGAAAAGGTCTTTGAATCAGTCCATCAACCTGATTAACAAGTAGTTAGTAAATAAATAAATAGTTATGTTAGTAATGACTGGCAGAAGTCAAGTAATTTCTCTGAAAGATGGATCGCTGATCACCATAACATGACAGCTGCCACATGTTTCTCTAGAAAATACTCAAACTGGGTATTTCTAGTACTCATACCTCTCAAACTCATAGATCAAGAAATCTGGACAAAGCCATAAATAAAAGTGGGACAAAGGACCAAAAACAGGAGTAATTTTTAAATATTGCTCTTACAAACTTAGAAAGTTGATAGAATGCTAGGTTTTGCATTAGCATGAATTTTCTGAAGGGTTTAAAGTCTGAAACTCAAATGTCTGTCATTATTTTCTAACTTCAAGCTTTAAAGATTTTGCTACAAATTTTCCAGAAAACCACAATTTTATGAAAAATGGACCAAAAATGTGAGGCACAAATCTGAACATTTTGTGAAAATCTGTATAGCTGAGAGGTATGCTAGTACTATAAACTGCATCATATCTAACTGCTTCATAAACTTTAAGCAATAGGTATCCTTCCAGATTCTCTGAGTAAACATTCCCTCATCTTGATAATGTGGAAGTTCTTCATGCAATGAAGCCTGCACACATGTGCCCCCACCCGTGATGCATTGACACCTGCCATCCCATCCCCTCTGTGTATATATACATGCTTGCATACAAATAATACTCTCCAGACTCTTCTAGAGAGCAACATGCCACAAAAACCCATGCCATCTCCCAAAAAGTTATCCTTCTGCTGTTCAAGCATACCCCCCCCCCCCTGCCAACATTCCAGCTTTCTGGCTCTCAAGCTGAATCCAGACTGTTGGCATCACAGATGGATGACCTGCCCCTACATCAACAGGCTGGCTATATAAGTTATGGATAGTTGGCATAACAGCAATTTGTTATCTTCAGAAAAAGATTCATGTAAAGAATCAGAGTGGAAAGACATTATTAAAATAAATGAGAACTTAGGTTATTGAGTACTGCATAAAAGCAGGAATAGGAAGATATGTATTTTAGAATAGCTTTCATTCTACAGTGAAACTCATGAATGATTTCAGAAGACAGCTCATCTCAAAGTTTTGGAACAACAAAAATTGTCCAAATTGTCCATGTAGCCAAACTGAACTGGGTATGTCCTGCTAAACACTAGTTAGGAGTTGCATGTTGACATTAAATACAAAAATAACTGATTCATTCTTTAAACAGCTTCATGTAAAGCTTACCAGAAGGTGACTAATAAGGCTAAATTTAAACTAGTGAACTATTATCAGAGACTATATATTAACTGGAAGAGAATTACATATTTTAACCCCTAATAACATAAAAATTTACTGAAACATTCTAATGAAAATGCAAGAGAAAGTAGTGAAAAAGGACTTGCTTCAGATGTTCATAGGTCTGAGGTAGAATTTCTGAGTTTGAGATGGGAGCCTATGGAGGTACAATGACCATCAAAGGGAATCTCCCAAATTACCATGAATAATGCTATAATGATCCTTTCATACATGGGTGGCAACTTAGCTTTCTTGAAAGTGATGCAGTGATGTCCAAATGATGGTGACTAGATCATGAAACTACCAGAATGTGAAGCCTGTTGGAATTGATAACCTACACCCTGCATTTGGAACTTGGTATGCTCTTACCAATAGCAGACTGGTGAGAGTTTGAAATGGTATGACTTTAAAGCAACTGATAAGAGTAAGCATTTCTCAGAAATGGAGCCAATACATGAGATGATTATACTGCCTAAGTGTATGATTAGAGAGCATTTCCCACTGGCTCTGAAAATGGCTTGACTCCGTAGTTACTTAACTAAATTGTAACAAGCGAAATTCTAAAACATCCCTTACACCAGCCTGCAGAAAAAATGGCATAATACCTATTTCCTGCTGTTGTTACCCAGCTTCATTTCATCAATGAGGCTATATTCCATTTTTCTGGGGAAAAGTACCTGTAAATTTCATGTTTAGTCTGTCTGACTATTTGGAAAACATAATATTTTCCTGGAATGCTGCATTTAGGACAGAGCACGCATTCACCACAATCTGTATTTCTTCTTGTATACATTGTTTATTACACTGTCAGCTTACTTCATTGAGAATTCTGCACACTGAATTTGTTTAATTTGGAATCATACCTCTCAGCCTCTTAGCTCAAGAAATCTGGACAAAGCCAAAAGTAATGGGAGACAGATTTTAAATATTACTCTTATAAATTCAGAAAGTTGATAGAATAACAAGTTTTGCAGCATCATACATTTTCTAGAGGGTGTGAAGTTTGAAACTCAAATGTCTGTCATAATTTATTAATTTCAGTCCTCAATGATTTTTTTTAGAAATCCACAAATTTTATGAGGAATAGACCAAAAAATATAAGTCAGAAAGCTGGATATTCTGCAAAAATCTGCATAGTTCAGAAGTATTGTTTGGATTATATAGATGCATTTGAAAATTGTATTATAATCATGGTAAATTGCACATAAAACAGGCATAATTCCTGGATTTCATATCATAAAAATGGAATTTCTTTTTTTTTTTCTGAGAACTATAGATCAGTGTCTCTGGTGATAAAATCTGGCAAAGAGAAGGCACAGAGAGCCCCCAAACCTTCCATGCAAGTACAGCAGATATCCTGTAACAAGTATGCATAGAAGTAGAGCATTGTATGCATAGAGATACCAAAACATGCACATACGTTAACCAATCAGTAACCACATCAGTTAATGAGCTGCCATAGACCTAAGCCATGCACATTTTTTTTTCATCTATGACTGTCCTAAACCATTCTGGGAATTAGATTACAAAAAAGTCTTACAGCTTTGGTCCAGTTTCAAAACTATGCTTAACAATATGTAACTCATTTGGTTGCATTTTAGGACTGCTATAAACTCTGAATGTCCCCCGAGTAAGGCACAGCTATTTGGATGCATCTTCTTAAGTGCAGGATATTGATGGCTTTGTCTATCTTGCTAAAAATCATAACTTAGGTTTCTTGATCTGTAGTAAGAGGTTACAATATACTTATGACACTGATGGTTACACCATGACCAGTGATGGGGAACAACCTAAGGTTTTGTTTGAGTTACCTGGGAGAGAGAGAAAGACTGAGTACTTAAGCACAGTTTCCTTCCTTCAAATATGTGATACTAGTTCAGATTCATAATTATCAGATGAACAAATTTGACTTGTGATATGAGCTGACTGTGCAGTGGGAGTTTGCCAATGTAGCAAACAAGTTCATTTTTGATTTCATTTCATAAAATTCCAAACGTATTCAGTCTTATGACCACCTACATTTTGCCAATAACCTTTTTCAGGCCCTCTTCTTTTCATCAGGAGGACCATACCAGTCAATCCAATGTAAATTTGTGAAGACCCATCCTGTCATCTAAGTTGTCTTTAAAGGAATATAGTCAACTGCAATACATAACATCCTTGGGGGGTTATTTATCGGTTGTGAATATTTAGATTCCTGGTTCTAGTAAGGTGGAGCCACTGGACTTTCAGAGATATAGAAGGATTAGGACACCCAGATCTCTAAAGGCACAGTGAGATAGAGATCTCTACTGAAACATCTACAAGACACTGAATCAAAGGATAAAGCTTCCAGCCTTCCTTGATATATTACAGACTTCAGGCCTGTGATCTTTTTAGTTAAGAACCTTTAGGGTCTTTCTAATTGCCTGATATGTTTAATGAAACACATCTTAAACAGGACATTGAACTCAACTGGTCTGATAGTTGCTGAGCATAAGGGAGTGATTACCTCTATAGGCCTTGATCATATTCTTTTGTCAGTTAGCTGTACCAAATAAAATTTTTTTGGCAAATGTTGTCACATGATGATCAAAAGACAAAGAAAGGGAATTATCAACCCAAGTTTCTAGGTCTCTGACTACATTTTCATTTTTTAGCACTTGTGTTGTCTATACAGTATGATGAGAGAAGGGGTTGTCTGCAGAAAATGATGATGCTACAAGTTACATCATTTAGTTTGAGACCATTTAATGCACCAAGAGTTTACTAGGGAAAGCTCATTCTGGAGTATTTGGATGTTAGTGGGTGACTTAACAACAATTTACAATCATTTGTAAAATT
>NC_056739.1:464828299-464950799 GCF_019279795.1 Protopterus annectens
TCCGTTTGATAGACATTCAGCGGTACTGTCCGCAGTATGTGTACCAACACTATGTCTGGCAATTGTGTGGCTATGTGCACACGGGAGGATGTCAGTGATACAGGTGTCACGTGACATACAGTTGGTTACACCTGACAGCTGTGTATGCGTTAAGTCATCACCATCAAGTAACAGTGACATAGCGTACTGTTTGCACATGGCATGGTAGGATGGCGTGTGACACACCTGTGAGCCATCCCCGGCACACATACATCTACACAGGTGGATCACCACTTTATGTACACAGATCCCTCCATACGTGATGTACAACCAACTGTACTGTCTGTATGTCACCATATACAGGTGTCAATGATAGGGCTGCATTGCGACTGCATGTTGTAGTTAGGCACAGCTGTGTTATGGACATCGGCCACTGCACATGCATGGTTGCTGCATGCACAGTACAGATTGTACATGTGCGTTGGTCCTACATGTGTCTCCTGTAGCCATGTTTGTATGCATTGCTATTGGTGGACATGTGTGTTGACATGCATGACACATGGACTGTGGTATGATATCACGGGTGTCATGGGCGACTACTACAGGGGAATGTGTCCTCCGTCAACATTGCTACCTCTTGTACTGTGAGCACTCAACAGACATGGACCCACCTTCCATTTGCATGCGTATGATTGCTTAGGCCACTGTTCTGCATGGGGGACAGCAAAGGCTTAGCTATGAACATATGTGCTGTGTGTGTGGTCCATGCACACATCCACTACAATCACATGTTTGACATATCCAAACATGTGTGTTCATTGGTGTACAGCAACACTCATCTGTCATAGCTGTGTAAGACCCGGGGCCCCTGGTATGTCTTGAGATGACCTGGTAATGTATAGTGGTATACTTGCAATGCATAACACCTGTTGGAACCCTGTCAGTACATGTGTACCCTGCACAGTTGCTGTAGACCTCTGTACAGTCCACTGGTCATGTGTCACATGGTGTTGTGGTAATGTATGGCTGTGTACTGCTGCAGCAATGACATGGTGATGTCTCAAGCGCTACAGTGTAGACTGCAGTGTGTATGTCTGGGATCTGCACCTGTGACAGCTGTGATGGCAGCTGAGTGTGTACTGGTCACTGCATGTGTGTAACCACTCTGTGCATGGGGACAGTTATACCTTACTGTGCCCTTCCGTGTCTAGACTCCGTCTGCATGCAAGATGGCCCTTTGCAACTGCTAAGTGCATGAGCATGCCCAGTATGCTGTTGTGTAGATGGACACACATGACAGTCCCAACTGAGCCCTTGCGAGTTGAGACTCCGTCCGCATGCAAGACGGCCCTTTGCAACTGTTGTGTGAGCATGCCCAGTATGCTGTTGTGTAGATGGACACACATGACAGTCCCAACTGAGCCCTTGCGAGTTGAGACTCCGTCCGTATGCAAGACGGCCCATTGCAACTGCTAAGTGTGTGAGCATGCCCAGTACGCCGTTGTGTAGATCGACACAAAGTACAGTCCAAACAGACGTGTATTACTAAGTGTGTGGCCATACCCAGTGACACCTTGTGTCGGTGATGTCCCTCTGTGCATGGCCGTTGACATCCTGTATAGCCATGGTGGTCATCCAGGCAACAGATGTCCATTTTCAATGTCATGATGGATGCCTACTGAATACACACTGGTATACTATCTTGAAGGGTGTACTGTCTGTGGGGCGTCCAGTGACTATGGCATGTTGTCGTGGTGCACCGTAAATCTTACGTTGCCATGATCACACCACTGCCATGTGTTTGTCTACGTGTACCGTGGGACAGTAATATGTCTGTATGCTTTCAGACTGATCACTCTCTATACAATCCCTGTCGGCGTCCTTGTCAGTGCGGATGATGACACATGCCTAGAAGTATGCCTCTGGGACGGCTGTGTTTAGTAATCACGGTAGCGCGTTCTGTAAATGCGTCATGCTGTAGTGTGTTAGGGTAGTTAGGTGTATGTTCGACTCCCAGCCCTGCCAAGTGTGTGTGTGTGTGTGTGTGTGTGTGTGTGTGTGTGTGTGTGTGTGTGTGTGTGTGTGTGTATGTGTGTTTGTTTGCACGCATACTCCCGTTGGCCTGGGGACTCAGTCTTGCTTTTAGACGCCTCACACCATAGCAGTTTCCTACCGACGGCTTTGCCTTTGCGGATGATGACACGCACCTAGATGTCTGCCTCTGGGACTGCTGTGCTTAGTAATCTCGGTAGCGCATTCTGTAAATGCATCATGCTGTAGTGTGTTAGGGTAGTTAGGTGTATGTTCGACTCCCAGCCCTGCCAAGTGTGTGCGTGTTTGCGCGCATGCTCCTGCCCGCCTGGGGACTCAGTCTTGCTTTTAGATGCTTCAAACCACAGCAGTTTCCTACCGACGACTTTGCCTTTGCGGATGATGACACACATCTAGATGTCTGCCTCTGGGACTGCTGTGCTTAGTAATCTCGTTAGCGCGTTCTGTAAATGCGTCATGCTGTAGTGTGTTAGGGTAGTTAGGTGTATGTCCGACTCCCAGCCCCGCCAAGTGTGTGTGTGTGTGTGTGTGTGTGTGTGTGTATGTGTGTGTGTGTGTGTTTCCAGCTGCATGACAACAGTACATTGCTTTTACAGTATTCACTCTCCATAACATCCGTGCGGCGTCTTTGCCTTTGATGCTGCTGTCTGCAGGCTAGACGTGTGCCTGTGTGAATCATGTGATCCACTGATCACGGTAGTGCATTCTGTTAACTGCGTAATGCTGTCGTGTGGTACAGTGCTTACGTTTGTGTTCTGCTCCCAACCCTGCCACGTGTGTGTGTGTGTGTGTGTGTGTGTATGTATCTATCTACATATATATATATATATATATATATATATATATATATATATATATATATATATATATGTATTTATATATATATATATATATATATATATATATATATATATATAAATATATATATATAATGTATATTGTAAATAGATATGTATGTTGGGATTATCACTCTTGAATGTGCTGCATTATCTGTACGTGAGCACCTTGGATGTATGTACATCTGCTATGGCTCTGTGATAGTGCACATACTGTGTGCTGTAGTGATCGTGGGTTATACATGTGTAGTGACCAGTTATTGTGTTGCTGGGTATTACACGGGCATTGGAAACAATGTTAGTACAGCACCTTTGAATGGTCGTATGCAGATCTCGGCAACAGTCAGCAGTGGTTATTACATTGGAGTGTGAGTATGGCTCATATCTGTCTGTAGCAACAGACAATTCTATGCACCTCAGGTTAACATTACAGACTCACGTTTATCCACAGGTTGTGGTACAGATCCCAGGACTGTATGTGTAGACATTGACAGGTGCAGGACTGGGTTGTGTTGAATGCATGGAGGGGTGTCCATGGCCAGTAATGGGGATCTCTACAGCCTGGCAGGTATGGTCTGTAACTGTCTCACAACCTCCTGTATATGGCTGACACATGCTGTACCTGTGTATATGCAGACACACACACTTACCACAAACAGCTACTGTTATCACATACACACACCCATTACACCACCATTGGGCCATGCAATAACCGTTGCCCCTCACACACACACACATCTACGTGTACATTGAATGGCTCAATGACAGCTCTGGAAATGTTAACACCACACCCTGTGCATATGATGTCACCTGTGCCACCACCTGTGATGTGTAACATTAATGCAGGATCTGACTAACCTGGTGCTGCTGCACACGGTGGCTTTATTCCACTGTATTGATGTTAGCGTGCTGTTAATACACAGTGTGTTACTTCCAGGTGTATATCAGCAGGCATGATGCATTGCAGCTATGACCATCACTGTAGCATAGTTTACAGCACTGTTACTTCTGATGATGTATTCTCCATCCATGTGCCATTTCACTGATGTGTGTAGTATTGGCAGCATGTGTGTCTGTGTGTGTGCAGTACATGTGTGATGTGTGTAGTACACATGTATACATGCTTACAAACGCATACACGACATTACACGGGCTTCACCATTCGTACACTAGCTTACACTCCACACATGCACACGGGCTAACACGCGCGCACACATGCTTACTCGTGCTTACTGGCATGAATGGGCGCAGACACACTGTGGGCAGGTTTGCAGGTCACATCTGTGGTATCCATGGCGTACACCGTCAGTCTCCTGATGTTCCCTAGGACAGCTCATGACATGCCTCTTCCAATGAGTACTGACAGCACACATGGGACACTGCTCTGGTGAGGTTACAGTGTTTTATACATACACACTCATGTTGTCACCTACTTTAATAGTCCCCTTAACCTACACTACACTGTAGAGGCTTGGCCCATATGGCATGACATGTTGTGATTCACTATCCTCAGCCTCACTTGCCTCACATTACCTACAAATGCTTCATTACATCTCTGACAGAGCACTTCCACACATAAGAACCAGTACTCAGTAGCCATGTTGTCTCCAGCTTGCCAAACATTTGCATGGCGTACTAAAATCTAACTAAACCTACATTTTGTATGTATATTATACACATGTCTTGTTTTGAAGTGCAGCGCGTTCTCGTGGTGCTGCGCTACGCTTCCACACCAGGGATCGGGAGGACAACTACTGGTTTATTGATATCCAATGGACAAAGCCGCCACTGGCCTTGGACTTGGACATTGGCATGCTTCTTCGACTGTATTCATACTGTATTTGTAGCTGTCATTGCTCCATTTAGCAACATGCAAAACATTAGTCGCATAACATCCAGGTACATTTCTGCACATAACTTTGCTCTTGCATGGACAGCTTACTGTTTCATGTATCGCGTAATTACATCATTTGCATAGCTTACACATACAAATGGGGTATGTTGCAAATCCCAACATTGTCCGTGCAATGTTCATGTTATGGGCGGTCTTGCACGCCCCTACAGGTGTTTGCTGAATAGCCTGGCAGTCATCTTTCCTTGCTGTACTCTCACTCAATCCATACACGCCGGAGATGTAGATAGTTGACAGTATTATAGGTTTTGCATTAGTATGACCTTTCTGAGGGATTTGGGGTCTTAAACTCATATGTTTATCATTATTTAATGATGTCAGTTCTCAGGTATTTGGCAGACAGGTACAGATTGTAAGAGGAACACACCACACATATGAGGCATACATCTGCACATTCGTACAGTTGTGAGGTATGTTTCTGATACTGGAAATCAATTTTATTACACCAATACACACAATACATGGTGCCATCACAGGCCAGTTGTCATTACATTCCTATTGCAGGACACACCCACCCAGAGGGTTATATTCCTCACACAGGCCGCCAACAGGTGCTTATCCACACTAATTAGTCTATCATGTACCTTATGTGTATGCCGGTATTTGTGCTTTCCGTCAGTGGCAGAGCTCACTTACGAGTATGGGGGTCTGGACACTGTATCGGTGACACTGCATGACACCCTGAGGGACACATGTCTTTTGAGTCTATTAACCTTCCACATTGACTTTCACAGGGCATACGTTGTCATTCGCATTTGTGGAAATACATGCTTTTGACTTGTACATGTTTTGTCATTTGTCCTGACGTCTTTCTTCTCACCTGTCCACCTAGTATCACTAGTTCTGTACATTTAATTAGGACGGGTTACCTTCATACCTCTCACCTGTACACATTATGGGTATACGCCCCAAGGTTTGACCTATGATTCTGTTACATTTGTCATGATGATGTGCCTTTCTGGTAGATTGCTGGCAAGGCATGACGGACTGTGCGGTTAGGTAATCATAACTGACATTTCTATTTCACGATTACTAACTCTCATAACATTCGTATTCCTGACTACACAATTATTTTATCAGCATTCTGACTTTGTCTGGGGTATATTTAATATAGTCCCTATTTGTCTTTTGTGTACTATGCCTTAGTCCAGCTGTCGTATTCTGACATTTTGGCAGGTATGGTTACCATCTTGGTCGTACGCATGTCCATCCATGATAATCACCTATATGACACTGATATAGGTCCCTACGTCTTCCCCCAATGGTTTACACAATATCCAGTAGATGGGTTGCACCTTTTTGGAGAATATAGGCATGTGCTATACCCACATAGGTATATTGATCACTCCCATGGGGCGTACCTAATAGATCTGTGCCAACCAACACCTTGGCCCATTTCTGCATACCCATGATTCCCATACCTGACACCCCTCCACAGTGCCCATTAGACATGTTTAATGTGAGTGATAATAAAGTGTGATGACACTTCAGAGCACTCCCCAATCTGCGGATATCAGGTCGTACGTCATACATTCTATCGACCCATGTGTTATTACCCTTGCACCTGCTACTGTTGCATGTACACCTATATCATAGTTGCACTTGTGACTTCTTTAGCATCAATGACGGTTCGCACTTCATACAGGATCAATTTTTGGGGTCCTGCAAAGGACACCTACATTCATGTTTAACATGTAGAACTTGCAGGCCCTGTCACACTGGTACTTTCCGGGCAATGGTTTGGAAAGCATCGGTGTATTCTCCTTTCATGCATGTCTGTCTGTCTATCCATAATAGCTATACCGTGACCTATTTATGTACATGTGTTATATGTACAGGGACATATGTTTGTTGTGTATATATCTATACATGTATCGTGTGTGCATAGCTATATATATGTACATATATACATATGTCTGTACATTCCTCATCTCATAATTTGCTTTGGTTTATGTCTGTGGATATATGTGTATATATATCTCCATATCATACCTTTCAACTGTACAGATTTCCGCTGCATGTACAGCTGTTTGCCTCTTATCTTTGGTCTGTTTTTCATAACCTTGTGTCTATCTGGCAAGTTAGTGGCATATCATTAAAGACTGACGTTGGTAAATAATGGCAAACATTTCAGGTTACGACTTCATACCCTTTAGAGAATCCATGCTAGTGACACACCTGTTATTCTATCCACTTTCTATGTTTGTTAGGGCAATATCTGGGGATTGTCCCTATTTGTACCAGTTGTTGTCATGGCTTTCTCCAGTTTCGTACTTTACGGGGTTAACAGGTATGAGCCATGTACATAGAACGTGGGGAAAACACCATTCATTTTCTATTCTGTGAGCGGATTACACACGCGCAGGCGCACTTGCATATCCTTATTGTGGGTTAGATATGTTTCATAGATAATTGTGCTTACATGAACTTTCATAATTCTGACCATAACAGTTACATATCTGTATTCCAGTTTACGGACTGCTGCGAAACACACGTTCACCTTTACATATTTAAATGTGTGTACAGCACGAACGCATTCATTACACTTTCAAGTTATATGTGCAGTGGTCGTAGGTCAACCAGGACTGCATTCACGTTGGCCGGATGCCAGAACCACTGTTCTATTGGTGTTCTCCCTCATTGATATGCATACCCATAGTACTTAGCTACATCAACATATGCCTCACCGCTTCACCTACAACACAGGTATCCATTCTCCTGCTGGGAAAAAGGCGGTACTACATATTACACATTCCCTATTGCCTACTGCTGTGGACTGCGGCTGCATTGTTAATCACTCCGAGGATATGCAGAACACCAAGGCATATAGTCCAGCCACATACAGGTTTTTGATTGTCAGGTTGTTCATGTAGTGATCTGGGTTTAGGCTTGTCCACCTGGTGAACGGAACTTCCCTGGCCGAGTTCAAATGTCCGACGAAGCATATGGACAGGGATTATCTCCCTATTTTGACGTTTTACCTGTGTTTATAGACACAAGTGTTTGGGCACCTGTCAGCAACTTATTCTGTTGGCATTACATATTATGGGTGGGGTTGTTACAGTCCATACTCCACGGTGAGGGGTGTTCCCATTCACATTTGACTATTACCTGTATACAGTCATACGGGGATTATTATTTTGGACATGAAGTGACTACAGGTATGCAGTTGTACATTACACAAGTGTGAAGGGTTGTTACTGTAAATATGTATGGACCATACCTCTCAACCTCTTAGAGCATCAAACCTGTGCAAAACCTACAAGATGGGGGGAAATTTGGGACACATTTTAACGATTACTCTTACAAGCTTAGAACATTGATAGAATACTAGGTTTTGCATTAGCATGACTTTTCTGCAGGTTGTGGAGTCTTAAACTCAGGATATTTCTCATTACTTAGTGACGTCAATCCTCAGCTATTTACCACACTGGTGCAGATTGTCGGAGACACACACCAACACTATGGGGCGAACCTGTGGTCATTCTTAGGGTTGCCACCTTTTCAAATGCCCACAGTGGGACATGTTCTGTAGAGATGTCAGATTTTCCAGGACAAAACATACCTACAGCCATGCATAGTACAGACCTTTAACCTTTTTTGTACATATAATAGCTTATTCTAGTAACATTTGAATTGTTTATGCTTCTTCACATAACATATAGAAGTTTCATATATAAGATAACTGTTTTATGCGACTATTAAAGAAAATTAGGAAATAACTTTGTCCTAAACTCTTAGGACATTTGCTATGTATTGATTTTTTTCACAGGACACAACTGCCTACAGAGGGACTGTTACTCGCAAAGTGGGACAGGTGGTGACCCTAGTCATTCTGCGAATATCCAGACAGTTGAGTGGTATGGCACGGACCTCTGTAATACGCTGTTATGTTCTGACACAGCAGTAGCTCAGCATTACAGACTGCAGTCAAAATGTGCTGACAGACAGTTGGGTTTCAGACTTCATACTCCAGGCATTAATGCCAATGTGCAAACTGTTATTCTATCAAATGTCTATGTTTCTAAGAGCTATCTTTACAGATTGTCCCTGTTTTTGGACCTTTGTCTCACTTATATTCACGGCTCTGTCCAGATATCTTGCTCACACAGGTTGACAGGTATGGTTGGTCACGACTGCACACAGTCAGTGTCCCTCACACTTGATCAGGGTTGACCTGTTTACGTCAGTGTCTTCATCACCCTCATGCCGTTTTCCACTTTGCAAATGTGTGCATTATATTCTCCCTCCTATTCGTGTCTGGACACGTGCATCATGGGAAGGTATTTTATCCTGGGTGGTAGGTTATGCATGCCCACTTAGGGCTGGACAGTGTCATGGACCTCCACTGCATGTTCTGACTTGTGTCCAGATATCTACTGGATTGGACATCATGTCATCATACCCATTCTACTATTTACACAAGTTGGTCATCCCATGAGGGATATCCCAAAAATTGGACTATACCAAAACAAGTTAGATAACGAAGATTTTTGTGGCTTCACGAAAACGTGCAGGGGGTTTTACATGCAGGGGATACATGGTTTGCAATCCTGACACTGCCTAGGGTGACAATACCTACTACATATGCGTAGGGGTCACTGTGTGTAGCTGTTTCTGCAACAAACCAGTGGACCAAGTACGGCTGGATTTGGTAGACGTTCTGGTATGGTGGCAGGTTGTGTGTTGTGAAGGGTATGCTGGGTAGGCCATTATGCATCCAGGTGTGTTGCGTTTGTTATGGCCAGTTCCATCAGGACCCATCTGTGGGTATGTGACGGTGACATATCTATACATTTGTCTCGCATATTTCCATATTCATATGTTTGTGGGATTGTGTTCTATGCTATGGCCTGTCTGCTTGTCTTGCAGCTGTTTCTACATGTGGTTGTGTTTTTTTCCACTTCACCCACTGCCCCCTCGTACACCTCCAGTTCACTTTTTCTGCATACGACACAGTATCGCCTTTGAGGAATTTACCATTAAACACCCACCCCTCACATGCAAATTCCTCACACCCCATAGAGCACTACTTTGGTTGTTGGCCCATGACACGGCCAGAGTTACACATTGACTACCCTACATGTGTCGGGTACCTTTATGGTTGTGTGGACTACCCTGCCATGTTTGCTTTCCACATGCTATACCTCACGCACATAGGTACATGCCCATACTTCACTTTCATTACTTGGTTGGTGTATCTGGGTACTACCCGTTCGACTGTGTCACATACACGTTCGGATTATACAGCCGCCTTCCAGATTTTGCCAGCCTGTTGTACTCATTGGTAGGATGGCACCTTTTCCTATGTCCAAGCTATTCCTTATATATGTCCGACTGTTGTGGACAATGCCTCCCCACAGTCGACGGTTGTGTTTCCACCTTTTCAATTGGCCACAGTGTGACATAGGGTTACCACCTGTCCCACTTTGTGAGGGACGGTCCCTCTTTGGGCAGTTGTGTCCTGACATGTAATTGTAAACATGGCAAATGTCCTGAGATTTTAGGACAAAATTATTTCTTATATTTTATGTGATAGTCACATTAAACAGTTATTATGTATCTGAAATACCTAAATGTTATGAGAAACAGAATAAGCAACTAAACTGCTACAAGAATACGCTTTTCTGTAGGCAAAACAGTTATGTTCTGTCCTTTGTACTGGCCGTGGGAATGTGTCGGCCTGTAAAATCTGATGTCTGTACCAAACATGTCCCACTTTGGCCATTTGAAAAGGTGGCAACCCTACTGTGACATTTGCGGTGAACACAGTATATTTTACAGGCCGACACATACCCACGGTCAGTTCGGCAGATAGAACTTACAATTCTTGCCTATATCTAAGCTTATTCTTGTAACATTTCGGTATCTTATTCTGTTTGTTATGACATTTATGTAATATACGTTCAGTGAAATATGTTTAATGCAACTATTGCATGACATCTACGGAAGAATTATGTCCTATATTCTCTGGACATTTGCCAGTTTTACATGTTTGTGTCAGGACACATCTGCCCACAGAGGGACTGTCACCCACAAAGTGGGACAGGTGGTAATCTTGGTCGATGGTACGGATCATACTGTTCCTTTCAGCCTACATGTGTCCATATTGTTATGGCTGTTTATATGCTCCTTCTGTTTCGTTTACATGCGTATACTATTTCCTATCACATTTGGTATGTGAATTACGGACATACCTTTTGTATGTGACTATTACATGACTTGTGGGATATGATTCAGATATACGGTCACTATATACATCTACATTTCTCCTCGTGTATTTTGTTATGGGCACATCTGCACAGCTATGTTCCCTCCCTTACATTATGGGTCGGCTGGTGACCCTCTCTGTTGGACTGGACGTACCTACTGGTGGCGTGCTAGCATATGATACGTTTCACTTCCACATGGTATAGCTATCAACACTACGTTGGACTAGGGGCACACGGTTTTCATGTCATTTGTTCAAGGGTAGGGACCCGTTATTCCCTACTGTGCATTTGTGTTTGATTCTTCATTTTCTGTTCGCAGGGACTATGCTTTGCATACGTTTCAGTATCCACGGACACTGATAGGTACGATTACTATTGCTGGTGGAATATAATATTCAGCAGTTTAGGTTGCTCCTCAACAGCTGACATTGACACGCCTCCCTGCGCAACTTCGATACGCCCCTTGCACTCGCGCAGGTTTCCTATGCATGTGGCTGTGGCGGCTGCGCACCTTCATTAATATGCATATGGCGCGACTACTCCATATATACGCTGCACGGCCGGCATGAGCCTTACACCGGCCTTGCGCCAAGCTTTATGAATCCCAAGGGAAGTTTTTGTTTTGCATTCGAAGATTTGTGTTTTGAACACTTAGGTGTTCCATGGTAAAAGGTTTGTTTTTTGTGACGTGTCAATGGAATGTCACAAATCCCTTACTAGATACCATAAGTACAGCTGTCAAAACTGTCAGAATAGTATTTCAAGGAGACACATCTCAATGTTTTGCATTTATGTAGAATACCTCTTAACTGTCCACACTTTTCCCTCTTATTTTTGGTCTGTTCCTCATAAAATGTGTGGTTTCTGGTAAATCATTAATTCAAAACCTGTTATTCTGTAAACTTTCTAAGTTTCTAATGGCAATATTCAAAATTTGTGCCTGGTTTTGGGCCTTTATCCCCCATTATTTTTGGCTTTGTCCAAAGTTCTTGCAGTAAGAGGGTGACAGGTATGTTGTATAGTCACTTCCAGAATCAGATTTAAAATTGTGGTTACATATAAGCTTATAAAAAAGTTGATGGAGGAAATCAAATATTCCTCTAAGTCTGATCAAAGGATTCAACTGAAAGTCTGCCACTGCCCTCTTGGACTGGCTTTCTGCATTTCTTGGATATTTACTGTCTTACAGTCTATCACCTTCCTAATACAGAGTATCAGTGAATGGAAATTAGATCAATCAGTGAAGTATAAATTAGTTCAGCACTGATATTTCTCCTCCTCTTCCTTTCATTGTCCATTATAAATATCCCATATGCATGCACAAACACACCCCTTATTTTTATTTTATACATGAGTTAATTGCGTAAGCCCAAGGGGCACACGAGTCACTTTTCAGGAACACTGTCTGTTTAAATGACACACAAAGTCACATGTGGGTGGTAGGAATTGAACCCTGTACCACAAACTTCAGAAAGTAACTTAGAACCTTAATCCTCTGAGCTAACTGCCCTAACCACTGATAACATGAGGTCTTGCTAGGTCTTTTATATGAGCCATTTCTACACATGGATGCTAGTACAGCATATATGTAGGCAAGAGCATGGTAATGAATGTTTTCCCCAAACTCAGATTTTGTACTGTAAAGCAGTAAAGTAAATTTAAGCTTATACAAAATGCATTGCAAATCCAAAAAAGGAAATACCAATTTATTGTTTTACATCTTAGTAGCATTTCTAGATAGTGCCACCATCTCTTCTTTACATTAGTATTTTTCCCAAAGTGCCACTATTTTAAGCAGTTTAAACTTCTTTCATTTCCATTAAAGGACAAAGATGGATTTGGCCAACCATTTAATACTGGTTGCCTTCAGCTATGACATAGTTAAAGTCTGTCCATATCACAAAGTTGAAAGGTAAAGGGCACGAGATGGACTTAGAATCCACATTTGAGTCAATTTGTGGTGAAGGACCATACTACTGCAACTATTGGAAGCAGAAGTTCTCAATTTTAAGGCTCAGTGACTTCTCTTTTCATTATTACCAGCATGCAGAGGCATGGGAGATTTTGTATACTGATCTTCACATGCCCTCTCCCCCATCCATTTCATCTGCCATACCTACTCATGGGAGTTGGTGTACTCTGATCTTCACATATCCCCACCCCCATCCATTGCATTTGTCATACCTACTTGCAGGGGACAGTGCACACTGATCTTCACATGTCCCCTCCCCCAGCCATTGCATCTGTTGTACCTGCTCATTGGGGTTGGTGTACATTGGTCTTCACATGTCCCCTCCACATTCATTGCATCTGCCATACCTGATAATGGGGGTGAGTGTAAACTGATCTTCATATGTCCCCTCTCCCATCCATTTTATCTGCTGTATCTGCTCATGGAAGTGTGTGTGCGTGCATTGATCTTCACATGACCCCCTCCCATCCATTGCATATGCTATACCTCCTCATATAGGATTGATACACACTGTCTTCATACATCCCCCTCCCCCATTTATTGCATCTGCCATACCTGCTCATGGGAGTGAATGTACCCTGATTTTTATATGTTCCCCCCTCTGCATCCATTGCATCTGATATACCTGCTCATACTGGACTAGATGTCTCTCCTATGGAAGTTACCTTGCTTGTGAAGATCATCACCCCCTTGCAGAAAGGAAGAAAGGTACTCTTCTGCAAACTAGACTCACCCTGATAACCTACCAAGCTTATCCCTGCAATTAGATCACTAGCAGCTTAGATGGGTAGTTTATTTTATGCTAGGAGTTTGCTCAATGCACATACCTGGGTCATAGCAGAGCTTTTGTTTATTCTTTGGCACAATGATTTAGTTACTTTCCCCTTTTTCATCTTCCTGCCTTTCTACTGAACACATTTCACTGGCCCAGCCTGATATGTATAGGTGGTCACTTAGTCACAGCTGTTGAAAGTGGCCACTCCTAGGAACAGGAATAGTGAAGAGCCATCTTCTTGTCAACCCACCACTTATGATTATCAATCCTACACAAATGGGCATGTTGCTGGCAACAGAATGGCCAAGCTTTTCTCTCTTTTAAGATACATCTCCTACTGGAGACCAAGGTATAACAGTAGAATGGTAACAGTATGACACAGACACCAGCTTTCCAGGAAAGAGGAAAGTCAGTCTACAAATGCTCACTGCTCTCACATTTTACTGGCACCCACTGATTCAGGTATTTTAGTGACCCTGCAGTGTCAGCACAGCTCCAGGGAAGCTAATCCCTTTTGATTCAGTTCCATTATCCTGCCTCAACAATACCTGCTGTAAGTAATTCTAACTCTTGAGTATTCATTTTTTGCCTTTCCACAAACTAAGAAAAATCTCTGACACCTGGGTCTTCTTCAATCCTTCATTGTAAACCGCAACTTCAGCATTCAAACTCAGTTACTTTTTTTTTTAATTCGGTGTTGTTTTCCCTTACTCAAGGGGTCTTTACCTTGATTTGTGTGGCATAACAGTATGCCAAGCCTAGTCATTCCTCACGTTTTCATATGTTACCCAGTATGCAGTCATGAAAACTCCAATTTTCACTCCATGACAAGAACTTCCCCTTCCTTCTTGAGTAAAAACAAAATGAAAACTCGAGCAAAACTAGAACTTCCACTGAGTGACATCCCAAACCTCTTGTGTCAAAGACACATGGGATATATGCAAATGATCCTTATGAACATCAGGTATTTTAGCTAATTGGCAATTCTGAATGCCCATGACTTGTTTCATCATTTTACAGGACAATGGCAGGCCAATAAAGCCAAAGTCCACTAACTACAGATATGCATATTTCAGCCTTGTTATGACTTCATCAGCACAGCACAAGCAGAATGTCTGACTAAGCATTAGAAACACATGGCTGTTATACCCAGCTGATGTCCATTATCATTAGAGTCACTGCAAAAACATCCCAAACAACAAACTAAAACAATAAGTAAGAAGGCAACTGAAAAACCAAATGGGTAAAAACAAAATGAAAACTCCAGCAAAGCTAGAACTTCCACCGAGTGACTTCCCAAACCTCTTGTGTCAGAGGCACATGGGATATATGCAAATGATCCTTATGAACATCAGGTGTTTCAGCTAATTAGCAATTCAGAATGCCCATGATTTGTTTCATCATTTTACTGGATAATTTCAGGCAAATAAAGCCAAACCCCACTAGCTGTGGATATGAATATTTCAGCCTTGCTATAACCTCAACAGCACAACCAGAGTGTTTGACTAAGCATTAGAAACACAGGGCTGTTATACCCACCTGATGTCCATTATCATTAGGGTCACTGCAAAAACATCCCAAACAACAAACTAAAACAATAAGTAAGAAGGCAACTGAAAAACCAAATGGGTAAAAACAAAATGAAAACTCCAGCAAAGCTAGAACTTCCACTGAGTGACTTCCCAAACCTCTTGTGTCAGAGGCACATGGGATATATGCAAATGAGCCTTATGAACATCAGGTGTTTCAGCTAATTAGCAATTCAGAATGTCCATGACTTGTTTCATCATTTTACTGGATAATTTCAGGCAAATAAAGCCAAACCCCACTAGCTGTGGATATACATATTTCAGCCTTGCTATAACCTCAACAACACAACCAGAGTGTTTGACTAAGCATTAGAAACACAGGGCTGTTATACCCACCTGATGTCCATTATCATTAGGGTCACTGCAAAAATATCCCAAACAACAAACTAAAACAATAAGTAAGGTCACTGAAAAAACAATCAATAAAAACAAAATGGAAACTCCAGCAAAGCTATAACTTTAACTGAGTGACTTCCCAAACCTCTTGTGTCAGAGGCACATGGGATATATGCAAATGATCCTTATGAATATCAGGTGTTTCAGTCAACTGGCAATTCTGAATGTCCATGACTTGTTTTGTCATTTTACTGGACAATTTCAGGCCAATAAAGCCAAACCTCAATAGCTGTTGTTTCCAGACTAAGCGTTTGCTACAGTGGCCTCCAGCATGAGTGTGATTTCAGCAGGTGGGGCCCAACCAGAGCAAAGGCTGTGGAAGGCACTTCATGTTTCCCTTTTCTTATGCATACACTTTGCAATAGCAGGTGATGTTTTCCGTTTTAACCTAGTATACTTCTGTAACCCCACCCCCATTTCTCCTGCTGCGAAGAGGAGTAGGTATCAAGCACATGGTGTTTTCTTCCCCAGTCAGTTGTCCGGTGGCCAAAGCCAGTTCAAACTTTGGGTCATAAGGAAAAAACAAACCCATGTGCTGGACAGCCAGCTTGGCAAACATGCTTGGACCATATCTGTTAGTTAATGTTGCACAGGGTCATCCTGCACATAGTATTACCGTCTGTCATGTACCATACTGACTACTGCAGCCTTATTGCCCACCTTCTCCTTATCACCACAACAACCCTTTAGTTCCACACTTATAATGCACTAAACTAGCTTTCTTCACATTTCTTTGATTGCCCAGTATTGGCACCATTTGACTGACCCTTACCTCTAAGCTGAAGAGGTAAGCTTAGTCCTGTAGATAACTTAGCAAAGTAAGGACACAGTGACTGCTTGACAAGGTCTGAGGAGAGAGATATGAACAGCAACAGAGAACCAATAATATGGTGGGAGTTGAGTTACTACGTGAGTGAAACATTTCATACTTCAACTGTAGGGGCTTTTTTTCCATTTATTTTTTTTTTGTATACTTATCTTCATGTTCCCCTCCCACATCCATTGCATCTGTCTTACCTACTCAAGGGGGTGGGTATACACCGATCTTCACGTGTCTCCCTCCTCCATCCATTGCATCTGTTGTACTTGCTCACCTTGGGAAAAGAGAAGTTAATAAGATTAGAGCAACACTTAAGATATTTTCACAGAAAATGACATATTCTCACTCATTTATGAAGGAACCCCCCCCCCCCAATCATCATAACTTAGTAAAAAGACTAATTTGCAAATATAGGTTCTCAGCTTCATGATCTATAATTTGTGTATCACTTCAAAAGAAATCAATGTAACAGCATGGGACTGCTGTCCCTTGGATAAACTTTTATGAGTGCCAACTGAGGGAACAAGAAAGGTAAAGGTGTGTTGAAGAAAGGAAGCGAAGACAGGCCTGACAGAAAAAGAATAGCATCCTGAGAAAGAAGAAGGTATTAATATTGGTTATCTACCAGAATGTATTGGAAGTGGAGTAATAATAAAGAATGAGCTATTGCTTCTTTGTGATATTATCTGAATAGTGGCATTTGCATTTCACTTGCTTCACTAGAGAGGATTTCAGTTAACGTCTGCATTTTGGGAAGGTCAGAATGCCAGTTATGTTTTGGAATGAATTCCCAGATTATTCAGATGTAGAGGATTCCCAGGTTATCCAGGTGTAGAGTAAAACCAATCAACCTAGTCACAAAGGAAAGAAGGCAGCAGTTATAAGAAAGATCATACTATAGGTCTGTAACAGAATCTTGAAAAGCAGAAAATAGAATATTAGTATTGTCTTGACCCTATACTTGTGATTATATGGTTCCATCAATGTGCATATACAAAGAATTGTAATAATTTGGTAACACAGCGTAGGACTCTGTGATAAAGGCACTTCAAACATGGATGTAGGGAGTATGATAGTTTAGTGATCTCTGCCTCATAGTGCCAGGGTTCAGTGTTCAATCCGGACTTCCAGTCACTGCCTTTGTAGTTTATATTTTCTGCAAGTGTTAGTGCATGTTGGTTCTGGACACACTTGTTTTCTACCAGAAACAGGTTAGAACCAAAAGTAAAACATTATAGCTTGCTGACTTCTGTCAGTGATATATAAAAATCTAATTGTGAAAATAAAAATACAAGACTTAACTGATGACATTAATGAACAATCCATTAATTTATCTATCAGCAGTAAGTGCTTTAGTCTGTACTTTTTGTGGACTTCGGACAGAAATATTCTCAACTAAGGACAGTTCAGAGTTAAATTAACACAGAACCATAATTTAAATATGTCTAAAAATATTTGCAACCTGTTTATGGAGGTATGGATTACACACCAGTCAGAAGTCATGTAGACAAAAGTGAATGGAACATAAATGGCAAGAAAAAGAAAAAGTTAAGAGACAAATGAAGGACAAATATTAACTTTTTCAGATATACTTTTGACCTGAAAATTGTATAAATGCTTCAGCTATTTAATACTATGTTCAAAATGTGAAATAACATGAAATACAAGGCAAGTAGGGTTACCTAAAACCAAAGGACTAAATCACAAATAGCCAAGGTAAAATACTTCATTATATATGGACTGCCTTAAGTTTTAAATGTTATTCAGACAAACTTACTATATTGCACATATATACCATTAATTCTGCCAAATGATAGATTTTTCTTACATTTAAGCATATGTTCTTCCACAACAAGAACAAAGAAAACAATAAGAACAGTGGAAATGCTTAGTAAATGGTTTTGCACACTGTAATATACATTTTGAACTGACATAGCCTCTATTCATACCGCGGTGGTACAGTGGTAGCATTGCTGCCTCTTAGCAAGAGGTTCTCCTGTTCGATTCACAGCTGGAGTGCCTTCTGTGTGGAGTCTGCATGTCCTCCCCGCGGTCTAGTGGCCTCCGAAAGACATGCGTAAATGGGCGTTCCTTCGCTGAAGGTTGGGCGTTGGGCTGGCAACTCACACCATAAAAATCTACTGCCAATCATTAATGGACTGGAGTTCCGCTGTGGCAACCCCTAACCAAAAAAAAAAAAAAAAAAGCCGAAAAGAACAACTGACATAGCTTCTACAAAAACATAATTAATTTCTTGCTAAACATCAATGAACTCATCAACACTACTTTGATAAAAATAGAATAAACACAGTAACAAGACAATTAATCTAGCTAATATGGTGTTAGAAGGAAAGTAACACTGAACATTCTTTATTTTTAAATAAAAATAGCTGTACTTGCAGTGTACTGGAAAATGATGTGTATTTCCAATGATAAGGAAATGAAAAATGTACCTAAAAATTAATGCACTGATTAAGTTTTCAAATAACACTTTTTAAGGTAAAAACGAGCTAATTAGCACACTTGTAAGTAGTTTGGGGGATATGAAAGCTGCTACAGGGACTTAAAAGCTCGCGACCCATTTAAAACCTTCCAAAAGCGTCACATAACTTACTTATTGGCTTCCCGCCAAGATTGCGAGCTGGAACACTTGATCTGATGTTGTTAATCTTCATTCATTCCTTACTGATGCATTATCGGTTCCATCCTCAGAGTCGAGCTGGCCAATATCAAGCTCACATCAGCCAAAAACTCTTGTGCCAAGGCCCTACCCAGAATGCTCTGCTTTCTGTTACCTCAGATCTTGTTTGCCACGTTGCTGTACAGCTGTGTCAAGCCACTCTCACAGCTGTTTAATTTTTTGAAAGTTTTATACATTGTTCTTACTTTAAATATTTTCAAATAGTTTCTACTAATATTTTCCTACCCTATCGTATACTCTAGACTCTCTCCCTTTAGTCTTTTCCCTTTATTTCTCCCACCTTACTGTGGATCCCTCGTGTGGGATTTGTAAACATTTTTCTACCAGGACTCTTAACAAGAGGAAGAATAAGTTATTTTTTTTGAAAGGTCTTCTCAAGTCTCCTTTCTCTGAGGTTATTTCTGGGTTGGTGGGCTCACCCCTTCTTGTTAAACCCCATAAGAGGCATTCTTCCTCTTCATCATCAAAGTCACTCCTCTCTTCTCCCTCTGGAGATCGATGGGAGTCATAAGAAGGTGAAACTGATTACTACTCCAGCCATGTCTTTCTTATCGATACCGGCACCAGAGTTCCCAGTACTGTCCATGCAGGTACAGTCCCCTTCTGCACCATTGGTACAATCCCCTTCGGCTCCGAGTATGACTTTTCTGTACTCCACGGCACAGACATTTTTGGCATCGACATTTCTTTTGGTGCAGGCCTTATCTGTACTGTCCATATTACCAGTGCAGACACTCTCCTCGATGGCAACGTACCCATCGGGGCAGACTTTTGCCTTTACAGTGCAGACACCTTCAACTACTATGGTGCTGATGTTGTCGGCGCAGACTACTTCCACACCATTTTCTTCATTGCAGATGTCCTCGGTTCTGGGTTCCACACCTATTGATTTAGCAAGTACTAAGTATTCTCCTTCCTTGGATCCATTTGCTGGCAGTCAATATAGTTCCTTTCTAGAAAGGCCAGAATCACCATCAGCTTTCTCCATGAGGTCAACCAAGAGTCTCACTGAAGAAGATGTGTTGCGGCTTGTTGACCAGTTGCTTGAGGCCAGAGGTTTCTCTCAGCCATTGAAGTCCATGTTCCCTTCTACAGGTGAACGTATATCTCCTCAAACTCCAGCGTACACTCCTCCTGTGACTTCTACCCAAATTTCAAAGCCTATTACTCTGTCAGCAGCTTCCCTTCCTCCGACTCCAAAAGTGGATCTCACTTTGGAACCGGAATCGTCCTTGTGACCCTTGGTGTACTGGGCATCGGGCTCTTCTCAGGTCAAAGGCTGTGCCGTGGGGGAGGGCATTCCTGGTTCCACACCAATTTTTTCTATGGCACCCTCCAGGGATCCTCTCTCTCACGGTTCACGGTCCTCTTGAGACTCCTGATCCGGGGGTGGGCTCGTCGGGGTGGAGTGTGACCCCAGTTCCAAGGTTGTCATGCTTGGTTCTGGGCTCCCATCCCTACTTGGGTGGGCCAGCCTTCCAGGCCATGGAAAGGCAAATCGCACATGTCGGAGTCCTCCCCCCCCACTCTTTGCCACAACTGTCACAAGCCACAACCACCAAACACCAGGCACAAGGGCCTCAGGTTTCTCCTCCTCAGGAGACCCCCTCTTTACAGTCTTCCCCAGAACCTCCCACTGAGGAAGTACCCCACAAAGCGTCATGCAAGAGGAAGCACATGGACTCCACTGAGGAGTCATTGACTGAAGATACAGATTTTGATGATGGGGAAGGGTCCCCATGGTCACCCTCTGATGAGGTGTCCTTTGGTGACATCCTCAAGATCCTTAGACAAAGAGGTGACTGGAAGTCCTCTAATCCTTCCTCTGAGGAATCCATATTCCTGCAGGCCTTTTGTATGTGGCCCCCTACCTCCTGGGTCACCCCGCCTGCAGATGAGCTCATCCAGCTCATCGTCCAGCTCGCATGGAAGGCTCCTGACACCCTGGAAGCGATGCCAAGGAGACCGGATAAAATATCATTGACCCCAGCTGACCACCCACATTGGTCACAAGGTCTTCCAGTAAATGCTATGGTAGTGGTGGCTGCAACTAAGAAGGATTTGGCAGACGAGAGTCAAGCTGTCCATCCACCCAACAAGGTGTCCTGGGCGATTGACAGACTAGGGAAGCATGTATTTGCTTCATCGACCTTCACCCTAAGGTCTTTGAACTATCTGGTACACTTTACTAGGCTTCAGAGGGATCTTATCAACCAGCTCTCTGAAACCTTGGCAGGAGCTGTTTCTGACAAGGTCTGTGACAATGTGGCTTCTCAGATAGCCACCCTAGAGTCCATTTCCAACTCTTCCATGTGTCTTATTTCTCACGCAATGGAAGGGGTGACTAGAGTGGCAGGTGTGGGTATACTCACCAGATGACATGCCTGGATGCATCTTTGTGACATTGTGGGCTCCTTTAAGGCTTCCTTCATGAATGCCCCCATCAAGGCTGCTTCTTTCTTTGGCCCTAAAGTGAAAGATACGCTGGCAAGGTGCGATCAAGATGTCAAGACCCTGTCTGACATTGGTGTCAGACACTCCACTCCTCAGTGATTCTACTCCAGAAATCAGAGGAGCTGGAAGATGTGGCACAGGAAATCACAGGGCTTCCAGGATGCACATGCTGAGTTGTCTCAAGAGGCAGAGGGGGAAACTCCAGTGGAAGATGCCCTTTTCGGGGCAGAGGAGGCCCGCGAAACTGGGGTTCCAGAGATTCCTTCTCTGGCTAACTCTATCAGCACCTTCGAAAAAACAAACACTAGTAAAGACAAGCTTCAATACTTGGAAACTGCAATACACCAACAAATTCAGAGGAAGACACAAGAGAAGTAGTAGATATCCATTTTATTCCTTCTGTCCTGGTACCTCAGCTGTTCGCCTTCAATGGGACATATATTTGCATTTTCAGTCTCCTTTTATATATGCTTTAATTAATTAATTAAACATCAATCAATCAATTAAACATCATTGTATCAATTAATTTAACTCATTCACCACTGAAATATATTTCAAGGAAGGAAACATTTCTCTTAGACTTTTTACAAACACATTTTTTTCCTTTTCTTTTACTTGATCTACAAATTTTATAAATATTAATTACAAAATATGAACTGTAAACTAAACACTCCAAATATAAATTAATAAATTTCATAGTGCAATAAATGCTTTTCAAATGTGCATACATATAACAACTGATCACTATAAAATATCAATATTGCAAAACTTCAATTTTAATACATAATGAATCATTTGGTGAAAGCTGAATATCATTAATACCCATTAAATTTCCAAGTTCATTCCCTTAGGAAATAGGGTATGATACTCAATGATGAACCTTTGTTCTAACTTACTCAAAACTACTTTGTAATTTCCTCTATTTGAATGAGGCCTGGCTAACACACTAAACTTAAAGCTATCATTCTCACCATTGTGTATGCTGCAAAAATGTGCAGCCACAGGGCTCTCTAAGTTTCCCCTCCTTATGTCACCTAGGTGTTCCAAAATACGAATCTTAACTTGTCTAGTGGTTTGTCCAATGTACCATTTGGCTGGAATACAATCACAGCCTAAAATGTAAATGACCCCTGTTGACCTACAATCAAACCTTTCGAAAGCAGTGTACATCTTTCCATTGATCTTCAAACCATGCATATTTTTAGTTTTACTACAGACAGAACATTTCCCACATTTGTGCATCCCAACCATACCATCTCTTCTTACTTCAACTTTTCTATTTAAGATCTCTTTCAAATTCGGATACCTTTTATAAGAAAAAGTAATATGTTTGGGAAAAAGGTGACCTATTGTAAGATCTTCACATACGACTGGCCATAAGTCCCTAATAACTTTTTCCATAGTACATGAGAAATCAGAGTATTTGGATACAAAAAACAATTTGTCTAAGTTTAGTGCATTTTCAGACTCAAATGTGTATTTATGCCCTCGCATCCCAAATAATCTATTTTCACACAATTTTTGTTTTATATATTCAAGCCTATCCTGCTCATATCCACGAGAATATAGTCTATCCGAAATTTCATCACACACCTCTTCCCAGAGGTTTTTATCTGAAGTATTTCTTAAATTCCTTTTAAATTCTCCTTCCGGTATGGCTTTGATCAAATGTGCAGGGTGCATGCTGCTAGCATGTAAAAAATTATTCACTGAAGTGAGTTTCCTATAGGTTTTATGCTCAACCAAACCATTTGCCCCCACATAAAATTCTACATCAAGAAAGGGAATTTGAAATTCAGAAATGTGTGCCACAAACTTTAAACCATGGTGATTGCTGTTTAAGCTCACCATGAATTCGTCAAAAAGAGTCATGCTCCCTTTACACACAAAAATCAGATCATCAATGTAACGTTTGAAAAAAATCACATTATTAACAAAAAATGTGTTTTGAAACATAAATTCCCTTTCAAATTCCCCCATGTAGATCACAGCATAACTAGGGGCAAAAGCTGCACCCATAGCTGTTCCTTTTTTCTGCAAAAAATAATCCTTCTTCCACAAAAAATAGTTGTGTGTTAAGCTAAACTCAAGCAAACTTAACAAAAATCTAGTATATGGTCCTTCCCCCATCATTTTGTACACTGCTTCCAAACCCCACCTAGTTTTAATGTTGGTGTAGAGTGATACAACATCAACAGTAGCCCAATAATAATTCTTTTCCCATTTCAGTCCTTTTAAAGCCACACATACATCCTGTGTGTTCTTGACGTGAGATTGAACCTTGGTCAAAAATTTCTTTAAATGATGGTCCAAGAAAATATTAACTCTCTCAACAAAAGACCCAATCCCCGAAATAATAGGTCTACCTGGAGGATTGGTAACATTTTTATGAATTTTAGGGATTATATACATATAGGGGTGTTGGGGTTCCTTCATGGTTAAACTTTTTACATCCTTACTAGTGAAAAATCCCAATCTTTCACCTCTCTCTAGTAATTCATGAAGTTCACCAGAATAAGACTCAAGGGGGTTACTTCCTAGCAAACCACTAGACAAGTTAAGATTCGTATTTTGGAACACCTAGGTGACATAAGGAGGGGAAACTTAGAGAGCCCTGTGGCTGCACATTTTTGCAGCATACACAATGGTGAGAATGATAGCTTTAAGTTTAGTGTGTTAGCCAGGCCTCATTCAAATAGAGGAAATTACAAAGTAGTTTTGAGTAAGTTAGAACAAAGGTTCATCATTGAGTATCATACCCTATTTCCTAAGGGAATGAACTTGGAAATTTAATGGGTATTAATGATATTCAGCTTTCACCAAATGATTCATTATGTATTAAAATTGAAGTTTTGCAATATTGATATTTTATAGTGATCAGTTGTTATATGTATGCACATTTGAAAAGCATTTATTGCACTATGAAATTTATTAATTTATATTTGGAGTGTTTAGTTTACAGTTCATATTTTGTAATTAATATTTATAAAATTTGTAGATCAAGTAAAAGAAAAGGAAAAAAATGTGTTTGTAAAAAGTCTAAGAGAAATGTTTCCTTCCTTGAAATATATTTCAGTGGTGAATGAGTTAAATTAATTGATACAATGATGTTTAATTGATTGATTGATGTTTAATTAATTAATTAAAGCATATATAAAAGGAGACTGAAAATGCAAATATATGTCCCATTGAAGGCGAACAGCTGAGGTACCAGGACAGAAGGAATAAAATGGATATCTACTACTTCTCTTGTGTCTTCCTCTGAATTTGTTGGTGTATTGCAGTAACTCTATCAGCACTCCTGAAGTGTTGCCCAACTGCACACCTCTGGAAGTGGTTGGGGGTAATTTTTCCTTGTACCCCGCTGCCTGGCAAAATATAACCACCGACTCTTGGGTACAACAGATAATATCAAGAGGCTATCACATCCCCTTCCATCTTTGTCCAGTCTCATCCAGAGTATTAAATGATGTTCCACCCAGTCAAAGGGAAGCAGCAGCACATGAAATCCAAAAGCTGCTACAAAAAAGAGTCATCCAGACACCACCCCCCCCCCCAGACCAGATTGGATCCGGTTTTTACTCAATGTTCTTTTTAGTGCCAAAAAAGACAGGGGACTGAAGACCAATTCTGGATCTCAGCACACTGAACAAATTTGTAAAAACAGAGAAATTCCAGATGGTCACGGTTCAGTCTATCCTTCCTCTTCTGGAAGAAGATGATTGGATGTGCTCTGTAGATCTTCAAGATGCATATTACCACATAAAAATGGACAAACGCTCAAGAAGATACCTCCACTTCTGCATAAGAGCCAGTCACTACCAATTTCGAGCTCTGCCCTTCGGTCTCTCTACAGCCCCCATAGTGTTCACCAAATACATGACGGTTATTTCTCACTTGTGACTTCAAGGATTCCAGGCATTTCCGTATCTAGATGACTAGCTCCTCACTGCCCCCACCAAGCATCTACTGGAGGAAGCCCTGCACTACTCTCTCCTAACAGCTCAAAGCCTGGGAATCACTATAAACTGGGAGAAATCCAACATGACCCCAACTCAGTCTTTGGAATTTATAGGGGTATTGTTGGACACAAGAAACTGCACAGCATCCCTTCTGGACTATAGGCTTCAGAGAATAAGGCAACAGGTTCAACCACTGCTCTGTCACCACAAATCTCCCACTCGATCTATACTCCAACTCTTGGGGTCAATGGCAGCCTCGATCACCATTTTCCTCTAGCCAGATTCCACATGAGACTTTTTCAGTGGCTACTTTTCACTCAGTGGTACCCTCTATAACATCCTTTGTCTTTTCAGATACATGTAACTCAGAGATGCAAGCAAGATTTACTCTGGTCGACCTCTCAAAATCCGAAGCAATGGTCTCGTCCCTTCAACCCTCATCAACCGATAGCCACGGTGACCATGGATGCCTCCCTAATGGGGTGGGGGGGCTATGTCAGGGAAACTCGGTCCAAGGCACCTGGTCAGAGACAGAGGCCCTTTTGCATATCAATGTCCTGGAACTGAGGGCGGTGCTACTAGCATTGCAAACATTTAATTCCATCCTTCCATCAGTGTCTATTACGATCCAATCAGACAACATGTCAGTGGTCTGGTACATCAACAAACAAGGGGGCACCAGATCTTACCCAATTATGCTGAGAGGCCTTGAGTATATGGCAATTGGCAATAGCTTCCAACTGCTTTTTAATTGCAATGCACATTCCTGGGAGCTCCAACATGAAAGCGGACAAATTGAGCAGGTGCATTCTGCAACCTCACAAGTGGTCCCTCAATCCTATGACAGCGGCAAAAATCTTCAACTGCTGGGGCCAGATTTTCTGTGACCTATTTACCTCCCCAACCAACTACAAGTACAGCAACTATTTTGCCCTAACCCCCCCCCCCTCGGGGAGAGTCACAGAGAGACACTCTAGTCCATGCCTAGGCCTTTGGGTCTACTTTATGCTTATCCTCCTCTTCCCCTCATCTCCCAATTTCTGAAGAAGGCACAACAGTTGAAGAGCAAAGTGATCCTCATTGCTCCATATTGGCCTCCACAAGTCTAGTTTCCCTTTCTCTGGCCTCACCTGCTAGATCAACCATGGATCCTCAATCCATCCCCAACATTGACCTCCCATACGCAGGGTCTGATTCACCCTAAATCTAACAACCCTGAAACTGACAGCTTGGTTTCTCCACTTCTAATGATTGCCAGGCATGAAAACCTCTTGTCCCCTGTATGCAATATTCTTATTGCATCTCACAAATCGTCCACCAGACTAATCTATCTTAACAAATGGAAAAGGTTCTCTCTATAGGCAGAAAATAAACAATTAGACCCCTTGTCAGCCCCATTTTCGGTGGTACTTGATTACTTATCACATCTTTTCCACTCTGGGCTGTCTGCCTCTACTATTCATGTGCATTTAGCTGTCATCTCAAATTTCCACATTGGTTTTCAAGATTTTTCACTTATGTCACACAGACTCTGTAAAACTTTCTTAAACCCCCCTCCCAGGGCTCAGTCCTAGGACCCCTCCTGTTTGGTATATACTTCTCAGAGGTACAGGCAAGCATAGGAGGACTATGGCTGACCAAGTTCACAGATGACTGCAATCTAGGGGCCATAATTGATTCTCCGGCTGATACAGACACCCTCCAGATGGGTCTCACTGAGACGGATACCTGGTGTCAAAATCATGGCCTCCAGCTAAATCGCAAAAAGTGCATAATCATCCCCTTTGGAAAAAACAAAGTACCTACAAACTACCACATAGTTGGTAGTCCCCTAAATACAGAAAATGTAATAAGGGATCTTGGGACCCAAGCAGATAGTAATCTCTCCTTTGATAATCATATTGACAAGGTGGTTAGAAAATCCTTCTATGTGGCCCACCTAATCACAAAAGGGTTCACATCTAGAACAAAAGAGGTTATTGTGCCTCTCTATTCATCACTCATTAGACCCATCATAGAATACAACACCCCATTTGGGATGTACCTTACAAGACACCTGCAACAGCTGGAAAGATCACAAAAGTACCTCACCAAGAGAATTACTGGCCTCAAACAGATGCCCTATACAGCCCAACTGAAATACACTGAAATGAGAGGGGTAATATTTTTGTCATTACTATAAGAATATACAGGCTCCTTGATTACTCTAATTGCTGTTTTTGAATATATACTCCATGAAGAATGCCTATCTAGTAATCCACATTAATCATCCTAATGATATATGATGTGCGACAGGCAAATGGTCAAAGAAATTATAAAATATTGAAAGCAGGGGATGACTAACAACCTACCAGTCCTACCAACAATTCAGTAGCAATTAGCCTTAAACCTATGCCTACAAGATACATCAATAAACTTCTCCATAGACTTAAACCTTCCACACTAACAGCTGACCTGTTTCCCAATGTTTTCCTAAAAATGGCAGCTGATGCCATTTCGTACCCAGTCTCTATGCTAATAAATCAGTCCATCTCCAAACAATACATCCCCAAACTCTGGAAGATATTCCATATCATTCCCCTTCACAAAGGAGGCACCTCAACACTACTATCAAACTACAGATCCATCTGTATACTCCCTCATCTTGCCAAAATTCTCGAGAAATGTGTGCACTCCCAAATTTTTCCCTATCTCCTCAACAGTAACCTTCTCTCAGACACACAGCATGGATTCAGACCCAAGCATAGCACCACATCTGCCCTAATCAGTTCACAAACATGGTAAACCAATCTCAAAACAATGGCCTTTATGTTTAATCTGTCTTTCTAGACATGTCAAAAGCATTTGACACCATCTCACACCAAAACTACTATACCAACTAGCCTCCTTAAACGTTTCACAGTCTACCTTGCCATGGTTTCACAGCTACTTATCAGATAGACAGCAAGCCATTAAATGGCTAGACAAAATATTGTCATTATTACCAGTCTCAGTGGGGGTACCCCAAGTTTCCATTCTTGGCCCACTTCTCTTTACAGACTTTTGAAGTGATATCAACTCCATGACCACATCATCTAACATTATACAGTATGCAGATGATTCTACACTTATCTGCTCAGCCACCTCAATCCCTGAACTCTTGCAGAAGCACAAAAGGCTTTTACAGACATAGACCACTATCTTTCCACCAATCAACTAATACTAAACTCCAGCAAGACCAAATTACTATTATTTTCCACCAATAAAATAGCTCAACCACCCATCCAATTCACCATTTACTCTGCTAATGACACCAAAATTGAGCTACTAGACCATTCCAGATTACTAGGTGTTAGCACTGAAAAATCCCTTAGTTATGACCTGCACATATCACTAACAATCATAAAGGTCCACATAAAAATCGGGTCACTCAACAGAGCCAGGCTATTCCTCACCAACTCCACCAAAAAAGCCATAGCCCAAACCCATATACTATCTTCACTGTTATATGCCTCCCCAATTTTCACAAACTTAAAGAAATCAAATCTAAATAAACTGGAAGCCTGCTACAACAAAATAGCTAGCTTTGCCTCCAACCTCCCAAACAGAAGTTATCATTGCCCAGCACTTCACAAACTAGGCTGGTTGGAACTCCTTAACCTAGTACACCTTAACCAACTCAACATGTGTCATTTTATCATCTGCCAGCCAGAGAAATGTCCACCCTGAAAAATCTAGTCAAACCCTCTACTAATAACAGGACCCTTCTCTCATCCAACAAACTTATTCTAGAAGTCACTAAAGCCAATAATAGCTACGGAGATGCCCTATTCTCAAAGCACATCTCCAAAATTTGAAACTCAATTGCCCAGCCCATACTTGGCACAGCTAACTCCTCCAAATTCAAAATTCTTCTCAAGGTTTACTTTTCTGCAAACTGGCTATGCTCCTTCTCATCACCAGGATGAGCCCTTAATTTTATTTTCATTCTAGTCTTATTTCATCCTCTATCTCTCCCCCCCTAACACTTATTTCCTTGTTAACTTTTTTTTTTTTACTTTTCTTCTCTTCTCCCCTCAATTTCATGTCCAGATTCTTTTACTGTTTCTTTTCTACTATAATTACTTAATTCTGGTGAGAGTATCATCCCTTTCCAGGCAGAAATATTTTAAATCGTTTTTCTAAAAGTGCTTGCATTCAGACTCCTATTATAATGTGCAATATGCTTGCCTAATAATCCTACTGCATTATCTGTAACACTGTTGTTGTGCTACCTAAATTCAATATGTATTGTTAGTTTTTCTGTAACCTCTTGAATATTTTTTTCTTTCTTCTTCCTATGCCACTGTCATTTTATACCATCTCACTTTCAACATGTATTTGCTGCTGATAACATACTGATATGTATTTGCTGGGGTCTATATTAGACCATCAAAGTTTCACAACTTTGAATGCTCTAATATCAACCCCTATTCAGTGAATGCTGAAAATAGCGAAGCTCTGAACACCGAATTTCTTTCTAGGGAAGGAATTTGGTTAGCCGTTACTGTGGCTTTGCTTTGTTCAGCACTGTGGTGGAAAGTTACAGATCAGGATCAGGTAAGTGTGCGATTGTGTGGACATGAGTATTAGGGTGCAGGGTAGGTGAGTTAGGGTTAGGGAGCGGGTCAGGTAAGTGTGCGATTGTGTGGATGTGAGGGTTAGGGCAGGGTAGGTGAGTTAGGGTTAGGGCGTGGGTGAGGTGAGTGTGTGATAGTGACGGACCTTAGGGTTAGGGTTTGGGTTAAGGTAAGTGGATAGCTAGTGGTGTGTGTACAGTTTAGTGTAGGGTTAGATGTAGGATTTTAGGTGTATGTGTGTGATTGCAGTTTGTTTGGTGTGTTTGTGTTGTGTGTATGTGTGTCGGAATAGCAAATGTTTTCCCTTGGAAAAAAATCGCTGTTCTGCATGTTTGATGTTGTCAGCGTTCACTGAATAGGGGTCGATATTAGAACATTCGACGTTTTAAAAAGTCGATGTTCTAATACAGACCCGTATTTGCTGCTGATTATGTAACCTCTTGTTTATACATTTTTTTCTATGTTAGCACTGTTTTTTTTTTTTTTTTTTTTTGCAAAAATGTAATTTGGAGCTTTTCTCCCTGTACCCCCACTGAAAATGGGTCTTTGTGTCTCAGTTGGACACACCCAGTAAACAAATGTTAAATAATAAATAAAAAATAATAAACTAACAACTCCTCTTGTGGAATACCAGTCCATTTGCTTATATGTGCTTTCATAAAATTAATGCAGTCCGTTCCTTCCAGCTTCTCTGGTATAGCTGAAAATTTCAGCTTTTCCCTACGTGCTCTGTCCTCTAATTCTATTATTTTTTATAACATCTCTTTCTGAGCAGTCTTATATTCAGCCAGACATTTGTTGTTTGTGTTGATGTACTCCATCAATGCTGCATTTATTTTAACCAGTTCTGTGTGCAGTTGTCATCTTCCTGTAGGTTACTGGAAGTCATGTCTGTAGGTTGTATTGCTTTTTGCTGAACAGCTGTAGAACTTTCATTAGTGTTTCTTTTTCACTTTTTGTAGCTGATTTTTTTCCAGGTGTTCTGTATTTCTTTTTTTCTGGCATCCAGGCAGTATGCTTACTAGCCAGTTACTGAAATTTCCCATAAACACAAACTTATTTATATATTTTATATGTTTTTATTTATATTAATATTGTATTTTAGGATGGCTGTTATTATGTCTAATATAGGCCAGTATCATCCTAGTTATAATTATTTAATAGAATAGATCATTTATCGATTTGTATGCTTTTTGATGCAGTTCATATTTCATGTTTTATATGTTGTATAGACACTGAAGTGCATTTAGCTTGTAGCCCTTTAAAGGAATGATGTAATGTTTTAGAGGGATTGCTATTGGATAATTTGTTTTTAAATGTACACGTAACTTTTCAGGAAGTTTATCATCTGATAAAGCGAGCTTGGTACTCGTGAAAGCACTCACCGGTTTAAATAAAGGATTTATTTTATTTATTTATTTATTTTATTTATTTAACATTTGTTGATCGGGCTAGTCTAACTGGATATATGTCCATTTTCAGTAGAGGCC
The DNA here is from genome assembly GCF_019279795.1 of Protopterus annectens. Taxonomy (NCBI): domain Eukaryota; kingdom Metazoa; phylum Chordata; order Ceratodontiformes; family Protopteridae; genus Protopterus; species Protopterus annectens. The sequence continues at coordinate 464,860,048 of NC_056739.1, forward strand.
TGAGGAGAAAAGCTCAGAGTCATTACAAAGAAAGAAAAAAAAAAAATATATATATATATATATATATATATATATATATATATATATATATATATACAAAATAGTCCACCAGAACAGTTGAAATATATAAAAAAATAAATAAATAATTACATAGTCCATCATATACAGAAAAAATTATAATGACAGTATACAACTGATTGGCAGCAATAATTATAAATAAATCCTCTACCACTATTTAGGAAAGTATATATATATATATATATATATATATATATATATACATACATACATACATACATGCACACACACCTATATATATATATATATATATATATATATATATATATATATATATATATATATATATATATATATATACATACACACATACATATATATATATATATATATATATATATATATATATATATATATAAAAATATATAGATACATACATATACATATAAATACACACATACACTTAAATATGTGAGTATATAGAGGAAAGAAAGAAAAAGAGGAAAGAAAAAAACACAAAATAGGACATAAAAAATTCACAAAGCACCGTGGGAGTTAGAAGAGAAAAAAATGTTTAATCATGTCATATATAGAAGGTAGAGAAATCTCAGCAAAAAGAAGTAGATTAGGGAGTAAAAAAAGAAGACGCAAGTATCAGTCTGGCTTGGAGCAGGGGCAAAGCCATGGCACCTTAAGTTAGAAGAATCTGAGCTGCTGTGGCAGCTCAAGACATATGCCCATGTTCACCCAGGTATAAATGAAATGTGCTCCATTAAATGTCTATTAAAGTTAAAAGCTCTTACGAGATGAAGTAAATGATTTTATAATAATAAAGAAGTATAATTTATGTTTATTTTCATTTATACATATTAACATATTTAAAATTCTTATTGGGAAAACATCTTTACTAATATAACAAAGTTTTTTTTTGATATTTAGCTGGTGTTATTTAATGATGTACAATCCAATATTTGGAAAGCCAATTTTAAAATTTGAGCTAGATATATGAAGTATATTCTTTCTAGCATGTGTTCTTAATGTTTAGCCAAGTCTAAGATTGAATATATATAAATATTTGCACCTAATATTTTTAAATTTCCTATTATGAAGTTTTAATTGTATAGGACTGTTAATTCAATGTGATTATCTAACTAATTACTCTATTAAGTAAAATGTTGGTGGGAGTATATATTATTGAAGTATTTGCTATAGGTTTGTCTGAAGAAGTGCATGTAATTCAATGCATGGAAGCGCTAACAAACAGTAAAGCATTTTTGGATTTTATCTTCGACTGGCGTTATTTGTTGGGTCCACTTTGGCGTTTTTTTCTCCATTTGGTTTTAATGAAGTTTTTCAGTTTTTTCTTGAAAAGGTTGGTGGAGGTAAGTGATGTTATTTCAGTTGGAAGTTTGTTCCAAGTATTGCCAACTGCATTTGAGAATAGGCAGTCCCCAGATTTATTAAAGGATTTAGTGGTGGCAACTTGTAGCTTTTTAGCAGATCTTAGGGTAGGAAGGTTTTTATAAGAATTAACTAGGCCACATAGTATGGGAGTATTTGTAGGATGATGTAAAATCTTGTGAATAAAAATGAGTTGCTGGTAAGCTAGTTGGTTTTGTACTTCCAGCCATCCTAGAAGTTTAAGATTAAGGCAATGGTGAGTATGGAAAAGGGTGCCGGTGGCAAATTTGGCTATGTTGTTGTAGGCTGTTGCTAGTTTATTTAGGTTGCTTTGGGATAGATTCGTATAGATAGGGGAGGTGTAGAGTAGGGTGGAAATGAGGTGGGTTTGGGCAATAGAGATCTTTGTTGACTGTAAGAAGTGGTCTGATTCTGTAGAGGAATCCAAGTTTTCTATTTACTGATTTAATAGTTAAGTTAATGTGTGTGTCAAAGTTGAGATAGTTATCTATTATTACACCAAGGAGTTTTGTGGTAGTTTCAGGGGCTATTTCTGTGCCATCGTTAGATTTCACTATGAAATTGATTGAGGGGGACTTCTGTGTGGGAGTAAATAGTAGTAATTTAGTTTTTTTGGGTTGAGGAGGAGACATCTTTGATGGAACCAATTTTCAACTACAGTAAAGACTGTTTGTGTGTTAGTATGTAATTTTGCAGGGGAGGATGCGGCACATATCAAAGTTGAATCCTCTGCATATTCTATGCATGTAATTTGGGGAAGGGAGGTTTTTAGATCATTAATGAAAATTGTGAAAAGGAGAGGTCCAAGAATGGATCCTTGAGGGACACCAAGGGTGATAGGAATCTGAGAAGATAGATTGTTTTCCCACAGGACAGCTTGTTTTCTGTTTTCAAGGTAGGATTGGAATCATTTTATTAGTTGATGATCAAGGGAGAGTGATTCAAGTATACTTATCAATAGTTGGTGATTAACCATGTCAAAGGCCTTTGAGAGGTCTAAGAAGAGTGCAGAAGATAGAAGGTTTGAATTCCTGTTTTTATTAATGCAGTCTGTAAAGGATAGAAGAGCTGTAGTAGTACTATGGTGTGGCCTGAAACCATGTTGGCAGACAACTAGTAGGTTGTTTTGTAGGAGGTACTGAAAGTAATTGCCGGTGAATACATCTCTCCATAATTTTTGCAAGGGGAGAGAGAAGGGCTATTAGGCGGAAGTTTGATAATTCATTTCAGGTACCTCCCTTATGCAGAGGGATGATATAGGAGATTTTCCAGATGGATGGTACATAAGATTTAGAGATAGTTTTGTTTATTAGGATAGAAATAGGGTAGGCAAGTACACCAGCTGCAATTTGCAGGAATTCAGGTGGGAGAAGGTCTGCTGATGGAGTACATGGTTTAAGTTTAAGAAGCAAAGAGTGTATTAAATATGTTTGAATAGGTTGAAAGTTAAAAGACTGGGGTATGTTGGTTGGTGTGGGAAATTTAGTGGTGTTAATAGTAGGTAAGGTAGTTGCTAGAGACTGAACTGTTTCAGAGAAAAAGTTATTAAAGGTGTCGGCAATTTGGTCGGGCGGGGTTTGGCTTAGGTTAGAGGTGTTTTGGATTGTCCTGGGTGAAGCAATTTGTTGATACCTGACCAGAACTTTTGAGGATTGTTTTGTTGGTTTTGTTGAATTTTGAGGTAGTAGGTTTTTTTGTCCAGGATTATGGATTTTTTAGTGGTATTACGAATTTGTTTAAACTTTAGGTGATCAGTTGGGTCTTTAGTTTTTCTCCATTTGGACCAGAGTTTGTTTCTTAATCATATGTTTAGCCTTGTATCCTTAGACAGCCAGGGGGCTGGTTTATTTTTTGTTCTAACAGTACAAGTGGGAGCATGGTGCTCAAGGATCTATAAAAATGTTTTGTTAAAGTATGAAACGACTTTGTCAAGAGGTAGGTATTTTAGAGGAGACCAATTGCATGCTTTGAGTTCAGCTTGAACATCACTAGGGTTTAAAGATTTTTTGTTTCTGGTAGTTTTAAAAGCTATTGGATTATGAATGTGAGTCTTTTGTCTAGAGATGTAGGTAAGAGAATGGTCACTAATATTGTCTGGGAGTATACCTGTTTGATAAGTATGGGGGTCACTATTCACTAGTATCCAATCTAATATAGTTTGTTTTTTGCTAGGCTTGTGGGATCTGGTAGGGAAGGAAATGGTTTGGTGGAAGCCAAATAAGTTTATATGTGTAGTTGGAGTAGCAGAGGTACAGCTATTCCAATCAATATTAAAGTCACCAATGAGTATGGTTTCTTGTGGTAGGGACATGGACAGTCAGCTTAGTGTTTTTTTCTAAAGTACTGATATTGTTCCCAGGGGGAATGTAAGATCAGATAATGTATATTGATTTCTTAGCATTAATTTGGAGCTTTGATGTTAAAAATTCTGCATTGTTAGGTGGTGGGGGATATAAGTCTAATGATGTAACCTTCAGTTGAGATTTGAACAGTATTGCTACTCCACCTCCCTTTTTATTTAGCCGGTCTAATCTGAGAAGGTTGTAGCCAGGAGGAAGAATGTCATTGTCTTTAGTTGTAGGTTTGAGCCATGTTTCAGTAAGGCATAAGATGTCAAAGGAATAGATGTCTAATAGGGCATGTAGCTGGGTTATTTTGTTATTAACACTTCTTATATTGAGGTGACCTATAAGTAAAGAGTTTAGATTTTTGGGGACATTGAGGGGAGTGGTAGTAGGGGCTGAAAGAGTATTTGGAGTGGTGGTGTTAGGACCAGGGTTTGGGTGGATATCACCGTGTAGTAGTAAGACGTTTTGAGGGTTGCATTTTAGTTTGAACATTTTACAGAGAGAAAGGTGTCCTTTTTTCATTTGGAGATACTTTATATGGGTTAGTCTATGAAAGTGTGGCAGAATGAAGGATGAAGAGGAAATTATGTTGCAGTGTGTTAGGGAGGTGATAGGAGAGAGAGGGTTTGTTTGTCTTGGGAGGTGAAGAAATGTAGCAAAAGCTGGGGATTCATAGGAAGTTAGGCAATGAGATATAAGTAATGAGGTGAGGCCAATGGATTTGAAAAGAATGTTTAGGTGAAGAGGCCTACAATAGTTATACATAGTGGGAGGTGAAGGGTGGAGGAGGCTAGGCAAAATGGAAGAGGAAACTAAAGAGAAATTGTAATTTCTGGAGGGATTGAGGAAGAAGTTGGGTGTGGAGAGGTAAGGCTAACTAAAAAAGGAGCCAAGTTTGTTAATTGATATAGAGTCGTGAAGTGAATGTAATTGGTAGATTAGGGTTGAGGGTATGACTAAGGAATTATAGGTCAGGTGCTCTGGGGGTGGAGCCAAATGGAGCCAAAAGTTTGTCAATGGATATAGAGTTTTGAGAAGATGTAATTGGTGGATTAGGGTTGGGGGTGTGGCTCAGGAAGTATAAACTCAGGTGTACTGGGGTGGGTGGGATTTGGGGGTAGAGTAGGGGAGCGGAGTGAGCCCGCAGGGTGAACGGAGTGGGTAGAAACAAGAAAAGTGTTTGGCATATAAAAAAAAACAGTCAGTGAAAAATGCTTAATTCTAGAGTGAGAGATTTGTTTACCGGTCTGGATAGCATCAGGAGATGCTATCGTGGAGGCAGTAAGAGACAAAATTATGTAGGAGAAATGCTATAATGGAGGCAGTAAGAGATAAAATCAGTTTACTATGGGAAATGATAGTAGAAATAAGAGGGAAAAGGTCTGGGCAGCGAGAAATTGTCTTATGGAGGTGGTAGGAAAATGATATCCTTGAGAATCCTGAGAGTTTGGTGCTAAAAACAGTGTACTAGGAGGAATACCTTAACCGGGATAGGGGAGACACAGTATTTCAGGCAATATGCTAGGAAGTGTACAGAGAGGGAGGGCACAGAGGGCAAAGAGGGGGATATGGCTGCTGGCTAGTCTAGGTTTGGAAGTGTGCCTTAGTCTGCTAGAAAGTAGTAGTTTTTGGCATATAGAAAAAAAACAATCAGTCAGTGAAAAATGCTTAATTCTAGAGTGAGAGATTTGTTTACCGGTTTGGATAGCATCAGGAGATGCTATCGTGGAGGCAGTAAGAGACAAAATTATGCAGGAGAAATGCTATAATGGAGGCAGTAAGAGATAAAATCAGTTTACTATGGGAAATGATAGTAGAAATAAGAGGGGAAAGGTCTGGGCAGCGGGAAATTGCCTTCTGGAGGTGGTAGGAAAATTATATCCTTGAGAATCCCGAGAGTCTGGTACTAAAAACACTGTACTAGGAGGAATACCTTAACTGGGATAGGGGAGACACGGTATTGCAGGCAATATGCTAGGAAGTGTACAGAGAGAGAGGGTACAAAGGGCAGAGAGGGGGATATGGCTGCTGTCTAGCCTAGGTTTGGAAGTGTGCCTTAGTCTGCTAGAAAGTAGTAGTTACAGTAAACACATAGTAGCCAGGTTTGTAGGAAAAATGACATACTTTCTGACTTCCTTTCTTGGAAAGGTACAGAGATAACAGGAGGTAGATGAGGCAGTAGGAGATTATTACTGGGTTCCTTTACTTCAAGTAGTGCGTTTGGCTTCCTAGTTCAGGGTGTACAAGGTTGAGGAGCTTGGAACTTTGGGATAGAGAGAAAGGGCTGTAGTGAAAGAAAAAAAATAATTCTTTAGAAAAGGCTTAAGAATGCAGTACGAGTGTTAGGTATAAGCAAACATACTATCATTTTACACATCTTAATGGAGTAAAATACAGATATTATACTGTAGCAGGCAGGGAAGCACTTGGCTCTAGTAACAAGGTCCTTAAAATTACAGTAGGCATCCTAGAAAAGACACTAGAAAAATAATACTCTGCTATGGGTTGTTGTAAACAGCAAATAAAGAAAAACAGTTTTTGCCTACTAGCAATTTAACAGTTGAAATACACAAGCCAATGTAGAAAACAGTAGTGAGGCTAGTCTCAGTATAATCATGAAAAAGACAAGAGTTGCTGAAGACGGGTAACTCTGGCCAATACAAATTAGCATACAGCTAAACGTACAGGAAAAACAATCATGCAGGCTTAAAATAAAACTTAAATGCAGTTTCTAACAACTGTTAACTAATATGGTTTAGAAATTATATCAATGTACTGTAGGCTATGAAGTTATGGTGTTGAAATACTGCGCATTCACTGGGCAGGAAGAGAAATAGTCACTAGTTCCAGCAAGTTTAACATAAGCCTTAAACGTAGCTCAAAAGCATCATTTATACACAGGGGGTAGCTAATTATCCAAAATAATCCACAGCAAATATGTTCCAAAGTCAAATCGCTAAGGTAGTCATTAGTCAAAATGAGATAGTCGCTAGAGCTTTGTCTCTATGATAAAACATAAGGCGCCATACTAACACAGCTATAATCCTAATATGTAACAACCCACTAGCCAGAGATCTTCAAACTCTAGTTGGTGTGGCGTTAGCTCACTTAAGCCTTTACTAGATTAAAAATATGATGGTCGCTAGATCCAGCAGGCTACAATAAGCATAATCTAGCATGACGGTCGCTAGATCCAGCAGGCTACAATAAGCATAACGCCATTCCTGAACACTAAACTTGAAAGGGTACCTTATTTTCTTAAAGCCTTCCTAGGTAAAAGGAGAGAAAAACAATTAACAATAGCTGCTGGTGGCTCCACGTGCGCATTTGCTGGGTGGAAGAAATTACAGTCGCTAGACCCAGGAGGCTTAAAATAAGACAATAGCACATTTCCTGACAGCTTTATAGAAAAAAATGCTTAAAAGATTAGCTCTGAGGTAATACAATTAAAACGGATAGCACCTTACCTAAAGCAGCTTTCTACAAACATATGCAATATATGTAACTTTGAAGATTAAATACCTAGATAAGCAATGAACGCCGCTAGTGACTCCACTTAAACTCACTGGATCCAGGAGGCTTAAATTAAGACAAATAGCACCTTTCCTAAGCAGCTTTATACAAAATTACTTGGAGGATGTAACTCTAAGGTTAATACAATTAAATCACATGGCACCTTTCCTAAGCAACTTTATTTAGCAAAAAACAATATGTAGTAGAAGTAACTATGATATTAAATACCAGGATAAGCAATTAAATGCCACTAGTGACTCCACTTAAAATCGCTAGACCCAGGAGGCTACAGATGAAACAGTAGCATCTCTCCTAAGTAACTTTATCCAAAAGATACCTAAAAGATTTAACTCTGCGAATAATACAATTAAAAACAAAAATAGCACCTTTCCTAACCCATTTTCAACAATATGTAATAGATTTAACTATGAGATTAAATACCTCAATAAATAATCAATGCTGCTAGTGACTCCACGTGGTTGACGCAGTAGAAAAAAAAAATACCCTCCAGGTGTTAGGTCAGGCTACTTGCAATAAACAGCAATAACACAAAGTATTAAAAGTCGCTAGTCTCCGCAGACTAAAACTGAGCCAAAACACCTTTCCTGAGCAACTGTTAGCTAAAAGTTTTACAAGCATTAACTATATGGTAATATCTAGAAGAATATCAATTGTCACTAATACGCTAATATGTACAAAGGGCTAATGATGCCCTAAACAGCAACAACATCAAACCAGGTATTCAGCAGGAGAAAAAAACATTAAAAAACAACAGTTTCGTGGAAGTTGCAATACAAGATGTATTTTCTCTCCAAAGTGTAAAATTAATACAATCACAAAAAGAAGAGAAAACAATCACCTTTCTACTCACAGCAAATGGATTCACTAGAAACCAGGGGCGCACAGCAGCCAAGAGAAAAATGCAGATACTAAGGGATGGCGCCACGATGGGCAACAGTATTTAAAGGGTTAAAAGGGATATGAGGTCAGGAAGGGTAGAAGGGGATGTGAGGTCAGGAAGAGAGGAGGGAGGAAGGAGGAGTAATTGCAGGTAAAGGGGGAGGTGATTACTAGTAATATGTAGGTAAAGTAGGTAGGGCTGTCTATTTCAGTGTACGATAGTTTAGGTATAAGGAAAAAAGTGTTAGGCTGGTAGAAGGAAAAAGGAGTGGTAGCCCAATGAAAAGGTTAAGTGAGGAAGACAGAGATTATAGGTCAGATAGAAGATGTAGGTAGGTAGGGGAGACAGTTAAGTCAGGGACAAGAAATAAAATAGTTAAAAGATAGAAAACAAGAAAAGTGTTTGGCATATAGAAAAAAAAACAATCAGTCAGTGAAAAATACTTAATTCTGGAGGGAGAGATTTGTTTACTGGTCTGGATAGCATCAGGAGATGCTATCGTGGAGGCAGTAAGAGGCAAAAGTATGCAGGAGAAATGCTATAATGGAGGCAGTAAGAGATAAAATCAGTTTACTATGGGAAATGATAGTAGAAATAAGAGGGGAAAGGTCTGGGCAGCGGGAAATTGCCTTATGGAGGTGGTAGGAAAATGATATCCTTGAGAATCCTGACAGTCTGGTACTAAAAGCACTGTACTAGGAGGAATACCTTAACTGGGATAGGGGAGACACGGTATTGCATGCAATATGCTAGGAAGTGTACAGAGAGAGAGAGGGGACAGAGGGCAGAGAGGGGGATATGGCTGCTGGCTAGCCTAGGTTTGGAAGTGTGCCTTAGTCTGCTAGAAAGTAGTAGTTACAGTAAACACATGGTAGCCAGGTTTGTAGGAAAAATTACATACTTTCTGACTTCCTTTCTTGGAAAGGTACAGAGATAACAGGAGGTAGATGAGGCAGTAGGAGATTATTACTGGGTTCCTTTACTTCAAGCAGTGTGTTTAGCTTCCTAGTTCAGGGTGTGCAAGGTTGAGGAGCTTGGAACTTTGGGATAGAGAAAAAGAGTTTCTGACTTCCTTTTTGGAAAGGTACAGAGATAACAGGAGGTAGATGAGGCAGTAGGAGATTATTACTGGGTTCCTTTACTTCAAGCAGTGTGTTTAGCTTCCTAGTTCAGGGTGTGCAAGGTTGAGGAGCTTGGAACTTTGGGATAGATAGAAAGAGTTTCTGACTTCCTTTCTTGGAAAGGTACAGAGATAACAGGAGGTAGATGAGGAAGTAGGAGATTATTACTGAGTTCCTTTACTTCAAGCAGTGTGTTTAGCTTCCTAGTTCAGGGTGTCCAAGGTTGAGGAGCTTGGAACTTTGGGATAGAGAGAAAGAGTTTCTGACTTCCTTTCTTGGAAAGGTACAGAGATAACAGGAGGTAGACGAGGCAGTAGGAGATTATTACTGAGTTCCTTTACTTCAAGCAGTGTGTTTAGCTTCCTAGTTCAGGGTGTGCAAGGTTGAGGAGCTTGGAACTTTGGGATAGAGAGAAAGAGAGCAAATTGATTCACTAGAAACCAGGGGCACACAGCAGCCAAGAGAAAAATGCAGATACATTTATATCGGAAACTGGCTGTGTTTCGACTCTAAACTGTTTTTTTCTTCTTATTGTTATGTTTTTAGTAGTGTGGAATTCATTTATCCACATAGTAGGTGCAGCCTTGACTTTCATAAAGTTATTTCCTTATGTTTCAGATATGCATTTTTTATGTTTCAGATATGCATTTCTTATGTTTCAGATATGCATTTTTAACAATCTCCCTTTTTGTGCTGCACAGACAGATGTTCATAGGTACATACTAGACAATGACCGTACCGCTTAGCTGTCCAGGTTTTCACAGAATGTCCAGGTTTTTATCTCATATTTTAAGTCTTTTCTCACAAAATTTGTGGATTTCTGGCAAATTAATGAGTATTGAAGTCCCTAAATAATTGCAAATATTTGGGTTTTGGAATTAATACCCTTTAGAAAAGATGTCCCAATGCAAATCTCTTATTCTAGCAACACTCTCTAAGTTTATAAGAGCAATACTTAATTGCCTCTATTTTTGGCCTTTTTTGGCCCAGCCATGCATTCCAAATGTATCCAAGAAGTTCAGTGCCATGGAGGTTATTTTTAGAGGTATGTGTAAACTAGGGCATGTATGGTCAAAACATTTACAGGTTGCCTCTATCCATTATAGACATAGATGAGAGACCAGGGATTCATTTCCAGTTTCCCATCCATTCGTCCATCTTGTACTTGAATAGGCTCAGGGAAGACCTCTGCTTCACATAGATGGGAAGCCTGTTCCAGAGAAGGGGTATTCTCTGAGACAACTACCTGTCCTCCAACATGTCCTGTTTATGTCACAAGCAAGCTTTAAGGCATTTCAGATGAGTGATCCCTCCAGGTGTTTCTGCAGGTACATCTTATTGACTTCTCTAGGTGCCAAACATTGTTTGTTCATATTTGCATTAATAATTTCAAAACCATGCTACATACAGTATAAGGTATTGCTTACACACTGGCAAACAAGACTGTATTGATACTTGACCTTTGTCTAGTGCAGGTAAAGATATATTAATTGTTGTTCTTATACTATTTATTTATATTTTATAAAATTCATGTTTTTCTAAATAACTTGACAACCAAGTAGTGCAGACAGAACTATTTACCCTCATATGAAAGCTCTCAGCTGGATGAACCAAGTTGTACTAACACTGTAAGTTGTTTACAAAAAATGTATAAACTTAATAATGACTGTTTACTGTGATTTATGAAATCTAGTTTAAGACCTAGAAACTAAACAATGCTACCCATATAAAAATGCTGCTGAAGAGTTTACCATTTACAATTCTTTAGTAACACCTACGATTCCAGAAACATGAAAATCTATTTGAAATGTGAGGACATAATTTGATTCTAATAAAAAGCTCAAGCTCTGCAGTTAGGCTAAGTTACAGTACAAACTTCCAGAAATCAATTTGATGGAATGAGTTAAGTCCCTGGATCATGTACCTCTGATACTATTTGATTTCCAGATATCCAAGAGGTCCATCAGAGTGGGATCCTGTGATGCCTTGCATGGCAGACATAGATCACTCATAAGCAGTCTATAGGAGACAGAATATAATGATAGGACTTTGAAATGCTCTACATAGGGCATGTTATTAATGCCCTGTATTCTTTTTTGTTTAGGAACATCTGTGGATGTTCCAGTTGTTGCATGTGTCTGGTCAGGTACATACTTTATTTATTTATTGATTAATTGATTAACATTTGATTACCATAAAAGTCTGACTGGGTAGGAGCCCATTTTCAGAGAAGGCCTGTCAAGAAAAGCTCCAAAGTATTACAAAACATTTTAAGAACAATAATTTTACAGTGTTTAAAAATAATACAAAAACAGCTGCAGTGTAAATAATTATACCAAATTAAAATATAAAATGAAAACATTAGTTAAGGATAGATACAAGTTATATGACAGTGATTTAATATCTAGATAAATGTTAGCCAGTTTACAGATAAATTACAGGTAAATTAATATCATACAAATAGGAACTGCAATATGAAGTTAGAGAAAAGCAGGCTTATGGTATATTTAGAGAGAAAGGCAGGGGAAAGAACTTTGAAGTAAGGAAGTGAGTGAAGAAGGGAGAGTGAGGAGGTGGAAGGTATGAATAGATATTTGATCACATTTATGGATATAATTTATCCTGGTGTTGAGCAAGAACAGAATCAGCTTTTCACTAGGAATACTTTCAGAATGGTTTTGAAGGATTAGAGGGAGGGTACTGACCTGATGGATAGAGATAAGGAGTTCCAGGCCTCAGCAACATGCATGAGCACAGACAATACCCAGCAGATTTCATAGGTTTGTGAACAGATGACTTTTTGGTCATTGGATCATAATGACCAACTGGGAAGAATTTTATTTAGTGCTGGACAAGCAGATGGATGCTGGATAATTTTATAGTTGGTAAGAAGCAGTGTATATGTTAGTTTATGGGGAAGGAGCAGCCTTAGGTCAACTGGTGCCTTAGGCCAAAGGGCTCCATGGCGCCCCCCCACCACACTACCCGGTGCCCCCATCCTAGTCTACCTACACCAAATAAATACTGGAAAAGTGCCCCTGCTAGATCGGTGCCCTAGGTGGCCGCCTAGTTGGCCTATGCCTAAGGCCGGCTATGAGTTTAGGCTTTGTAATGTTATACAGTGGTGGGTTCTAAAAGGGGTATTTGCTGCAAATTTAGCAGCTTTGTTATAGCATTGTTCAGGTACTCATTTTTGTGATACTTGAAGTTTGGTAAGGATAGGAGTGTAATAAAGAGGGTTGGAGGAATAACTAGTAGCAATTATAGTTTTAGTTGTATTTGTGAGAAAGCTTTGGCACTATAAAGCATCCCCAGTTTTTGATGAGATTTTCTTATGCAGTTTGTATATGCAGGTCAAATATAAGATTATTATACACTATTATCCATACTAATTTTCTATGAGAAGTGACTTCAGTGGCTGTATTAGTAAGAGAGTTGACTTTAATTTTATTTTTCATGAGAGAGGGATTTTGGGAAAAAGTAGTAATTGTTTTTTTTTTTTTTTTTTTTTTTTTTACTGTACTCCATGATGGGTCTGAGGGCTGGGTATAGTGGAACGATTGCTTCCTTGGACCTAGATGTCATACCTTTGCTTATAAGTTCAGCAACATAGAATGATCATCTTATTATCTAAGACACATGTTGATCAAAAGCCATGTTACTGTCTACATACATTCCCAAATATCTGCCTACTGGGTCTGCTCTTAGGGGTGTGTTGCTTGTGAGATACTGTCCCAGGAAGGTTAACTTCCCAAAGGGTACTATTATTAAGCATTTCTTGGCATTGAGTTTTAAACCACATCTCTAGACTGTTTACAATCATCTGCAAACTTTATCAGCCAGAAGCCATTAACATACGTCTTGACTTCTGAGATGTAGATACCAAAAAGGAGACAATTCAGCACAGAACCTTAAGAGGCTCAACTGTTGACCGGCCCCTGGTGTACTCTCCTATTCTAACTTCCTTAGTCCTATCGGAGAACATCCTGGCAATCTAGCATGCAACATAGGGGTTTAGCCTAATTTCATGAGCTTGTTTACAATGCTCAGGTGAAGTATTGTATCATATGTCTTGGCCAGGTCAAGGTAAGCAGTTTGCACTAGTTTTCCCTCATCCATTTTGTTGGTGACATTCTTGAAGAATTCTACCAGACTGAGTAGACATGATCTTCCTGTAAGAAAATCAAACTGGGTTGGATCCAGTGTCTGGTGTTTTCCAATGTCATTATTAATCATTTCCATGATAATTCTTTCCATGACTTTGTATATGAGACTAGTCAGACTAATGGCTCTGTAGTTACCGGGGTAAGTAGAAAGCTTGCCCTTATGCAGAAGGATAACTGTTACAGTTCTCCATTTGCTTGGCATAAAACCTGACTGGAAGATATGGTTAAATAGTGACTCCAGTGGTCCAGGTTATGTTTCATGCTATTTAACAGACACCCCATGATATTATTGGGGCCCATGGTTGCAGTGCTCCTGGCATTGGAGAGTGCATTTAGGACCTGTCCCCTATTGATAGTTGGAGGGGTTATGTTCAGTGGTATTTCTTAAGTAGTGACTGAGGCAGGGAGAAGGGGGTAAAACTGGAGTTGGATGTATTGATCAGTAGATTTGCTATATTTTTCAACTCTAAGTAAGTGGCCCCATTCATAATTAGCTCTGCAAATTGTTGTGTAAAGTCTTTGAGGTTACGGCCGTAGCTAAAGAAAACTTTGTGGTTATCTTTGGCCTGGGAGGCTATTTTACCTGGCTTTGGTAAACCTGATTTGCACCCTGAGTTGTTTGTTGAGATTGATGAGAGAGTTTTTATCCTGCTGGGCACTGGAATTTCCTGACTTTTGCTAAGATTTTTTTCCTTGGGTTTACAACCTACTGATGTTTGGATTCCACCAAAATAGTTTGTTTTTTGAGTTTGTTCTGAGCTTATTTCTGGTAGGCTACACAGATGCTTGCATTCTCCAGGGTGAGGAAAACTTGGAAGGAGTAGATTTTCTTGTTTAGACTCCTGACATTAAACAGTAACAGCTTTAAATTCCCTTGGCTTGGTTTTGCCATGTCAGAAGATTTGTCAGTTTGACTTGCCTAAAAGGGACACTAAGGGGGAGGACAATATTTTAGCCAATATTCAAAACCCCAGAGGGGACAAGTGTAGACCATTCTTGGAAAAACAACATGGTTTGCTGACCATCTATTCCCATGCTGACAAATATTGCACCAGTTTGGGATGACACCAGAAACTAAGCCAATCATGTAAGTCTTTAATACCCTCTATCATTAAATAATCCTAAGGAAGATGTATCTGAATGATTCTGGGGGGATGCAGTACCATACTGCTTGTTCATGATTATGGAGTGAACATTTTGTCTGACAGACAAATATTTGGAAAAAATATTGGTGAAAGCTGCTTTCAGCGAGCAATGAAACAAGTGTCTACAGAGGGGTCAAGGCCCCCTGTACCCCCAAATATGTGAGGAGGTACACCCCCTAGCTTAACTCCACAGTCACACAACAGTAGACAAATGTGCAACAGTCAAAGATCACTGAACCTTTTAGTGATTTGTCCAGTGGACAAAACTACTTCCAAAACTCCTCTCATTTCCATTTTGAATTTACTCTGATCAGATTCATCACTGAGAACTGCAAGTCTGGTACTTTAAGAAGTGAAGATTTAGCGTTTTTAAAAGATGGAGAGCTTCAATATATTATTTCGGTGTGATTCAGGTAACAAGTTGACTTTAGTGGTAAATACTTTATAAAAAGAGAAAGGGACAATATATGCCCACCCACTGGCCCTTTAGTAGATTTAGATTTGTGAGTGTACATAGATGCTGACACATGGTACAGTGGTCAGGGCACAAAAAGAAGAGAATAAGAAACTTGACAAACATGCAAAGTGCTGAAACATGCATGGCAGTGAAACATTAGGTAGTAGAGAAGTGTGTAAGACAACAATAGACCAATTGTCACAGCTGCAAGTAGCAAGAATAAATGTAAGTAAATTATTATTATTAGTATTGTTATTATTATTTACAGAAGGGGTTGTATTCGTATAACATTTAATTTAATGACATTTTGG
This sequence comes from Protopterus annectens, assembly GCF_019279795.1. Lineage (NCBI taxonomy): Eukaryota > Metazoa > Chordata > Ceratodontiformes > Protopteridae > Protopterus > Protopterus annectens. The sequence continues at coordinate 464,875,450 of NC_056739.1, forward strand.
TAGCTGCAGAAGGGAATTCTTTCTGTGGTCTATTGCTGACGACAATTTGGTTACAGCAATGAAATGTCTTTTTATCTGATATAACACTGGCTGAATGTGCACAGAACACTAAACTTGTTACTAAAAGGCTAACAAAAAAAAAAAGAGGGAAAAAAATTCTGTTGTATTTAAGATTGCTCATCCTGATGTCATAGTATATTCCATCAATGAACAAAGTGGTAGGTTCTGCATTTTACAGCGAAACTAGCTTGTGTAGCCTCTGTATATTGCACAACATCATTGCAAAATAGAAGAGCATGACTTCATTACTCAGTAACCGTAGATATTTGGCACACAATCAGTTTTAAGAGATGGATATCTTCTGAAAACAATGTCTTACAGTGCAGTATTCACAGGAGTGTATTACCAAGGAAACCTTGATATTAAAATGTAGCCTTGTTTCAGTATGCCATTGAGTACACAGGCTTTAGAGGGTTATAAAAAGCAGATAATCATGCAGTACAACATAACACCGCTAAATATGTAGACAATAAATTAAAGTTCATCTAGAGATGCACATTTCATTATTACAATTGTCAAAGATGATATTTACTTTTATAAATAACTTTTGATGAGCAAAATAACAGGCATATAAACTACTTGAGTGACATGATGGAGTATAATGCAGACTACATCCACATCGGGTTATAGAGAAGAAACAGAGGAGGACGAGCAAAAGGATTGTAAGCAATGCCAGGCAGACAAGGTGATTTTAGCCACAAAAAAGGAAAAAAAAACACAATTTCACTCAGGGTGCTTAAAAGTAGAAGAGAACAACTGTTCCTTATTCTGCACATTAAAAACAAATTTGTAGGACAAGGTTTCTTACACCAGCATTAGGAAGAAATTTCACTTCTTCCATTGTCATATGCAGGCTGACCTCTTATTGCTGAGGATCTTCACATGAGGAATGATTTTGCATTATGTCTTAAACAGATTCTAGCAATTTAGCTGGCCAACCAAGTGAGGTCTTGTTGAATCTGTGATAACACAGTGAGGTCTTGTTGAATCCGTAATAACACAGTGAGGTCTTGTTGATTCCGTGATAACACAGTGAGGTCTTGTTGAATCTGTGATAACACAGTGAGGTCTTGTTGAATCCGTGATAACACAGTGAGGTCTTGTTGAATCTGTGATAACACAGTGAGGTCTTGTTGAATCCGTAATAACACAGTGAGGTCTTGTTGATTCCGTGATAACACAGTGAGGTCTTGTTGAATCTGTGATAACACAGTGAGGTCTTGTTGAATCCGTGATAACACAGTGAGGTCTTGTTGAATCTGTGATAACACAGTGAAGTCTTGCTGAATCCGTGATAACACAGTGAGGTCTTGTTGAATCCGTGATAACACTGTGAGGTCTTGTTGAATCCGTGATAACACAGTGAGGTCTTGCTGAATCTGTGATAACACAGTGAGGTCTTGCTGAATCCGTGATAACACAGTGAGGTCTTGTTGAATCCGTGATAACACAGTGAGGTCTTGCTGAATCCGTGATAACACAGTGAGGTCTTGTTGAATCCGTGATAACACAGTGAAGTCTTGTTGAATCCGTGATAACACAGTGAGGTCTTGCTGAATCCGTGATAACACAGTGAGGTCTTGTTGAAGCCGTGATAACACAGTGAGGTCTTGCTGAATCTGTGATAACACAGTGAGGTGTTGAATCCATAATAACATAGTGAGGTGTTGTTGAATTTGTGATAACACAGTGAGGTCCTGCTGAATCTGTGATAACACAGTGAGGTCTTGCTGAATATGTGATAACACAGTGAGATCTTGCTGAATCTGTAATAACACAACGCTCCTAATAAAGAAACAGAAGGCAACAAGCATGGAAGTGTGTGTTGGGGGGGGGGGCATGTTTCCATGTCACCATACCTTACAATACACATTTGTTAATTAGCTTCACTGCAAGTAGGCAGAAGCTGTAGATCATTTTAAAGGCTACTTCCTACCTACCTTCCTCCATTTCGGAGGTGAAGGCAATAGTTGGCAGTTAGTGGGGCTGCACATCCCTAGCAGAATTAATTCTATCAGCTGGATTGAAATGTGTTGCTTTTTGCTTTGAAGGTTCAGTATGACATTAAAGGAACACACAGTATTAACAATTTTGCAGTGGCAGAAATGTGTATATCTCTTAAATGAACCTGTTGAAAGAATAGCCTTCCTGAAAACAAACAAAGGTCAGGTTGTTGTCCAGTCATTCTGATCTTGATAAGAAGCTGTTTGAATTCAGTAATCTATCTGGCCCATTCCCCTACCACAGGCAGGGACAGACAAACACAATGGTTTGCGGGTAAAACTACAGTATTTTAATCTCCTGGTCATCCTCTGTTAAGTCTTCTCTAACCTTTTCAACTTTTCTTCCATAGCTTCCTCCCTCAGAGCCCACTACTATGCATGTATGCATGAAACTCTATTGTTTGGTAGAAAGCATATTTGGTTGAATCACAAAACATCTCATGTAGCGGAATGACTGGTTAAATTATTCAAATAGATGTGCATAGCTCTGTAAGTCGCAAGGAGAAATATTTAGAAATGTAAAAGTTTAGGGTGACTTATTTGCAATCATATATCTCATCTTCTGTGATTTAGGCCCTCAGATTTTCCTTGGCTCCTCTTAAATTTATAGATGTTCATGAAGTCAAACCTGCTTAAGGGCACATAACTTATTAAATAAATAAACTAAGACTATACTATTCTGTGTCATTACCTTTATAGGATCTAGTATATAAAGACCTTCTCTTGTGAAAAATAAAAATGTGCTACTCTTTCTGACCCTGTGCTATGATTTTGATTGTTTGGAGCTTGACAGGTATGTGTCACCTACACACAATTATTACCAGTGCAGTTTGTGTTTGTGCCCTGGCAGTAATTTACTGTGTGTAGTCTTTTCTCCACAGTCACTCAAGGAGGATGTAGGAAGTGCAAAGTTCCCAAATGAGGAATTCAAGGAGCATATCCCTTGCAAAAAGAAATCCACTGGATAGAAGGTCTACTTTAAGGTATGCATGATGTTTTTACTAATTGTGATTATACTAAACGATTTTTCATCCATTTGTATTCAAGGGCTGGGGTATGATCTGGTCTCCTATGCAAAGAGGTCTTAAAAATACATTTAAGTCAAGTAGTAATGAGGGGAATGTCACTATGTCCCTTGGAAGCAGAAGGCCTCCTTTTTAAAGCATAGAGACTTGTCCTTTCTTTATTGTCAGCATGAAGTGTCATCACCTAGGGGTGAGGTGGGGTGCTCCTGTATACTAGACTTTGTGTTTCCCTCTCCAGTACACCTGTCTTACCTTTGCATGATGACCTGGATATCATACTTTCAAGTGTTAAACATCTAGTGGTGATTACCACATTTCAAAGGAAAAAGGGGCACTCTCACAGTCATTTAGTCTTATCCTGCTGATCCTTCACGCTCATTCCTGAAATTAGATCACTGGTGGCATAGATGGACACCTGCCTTTAGTAGGCTGGGTCACTGCAGACATCTGGGCAGTAGGCCACTGAGAGATATTTTTTCCTGTCCTTTGGCAGTGCAGCTCAGTTACTTTTCCCCTTCTTTGTCTTCTGCCTAACTGTCAAGAACATTGCATTGGTCCAGTCATCTGTAATCACTCTGATATGTATAGGGAGTCACTTTCTTAGTCCCAGCTGTTGAAAGCTCCCACTGCTACTTACAGAAAAAGTTATGAGCCACGTTATTGCAAACTTAGCATCCCTCAACTCCTACTGAAACGTGTATTTAATGCTGACAAAGTAGCATGACTAAACCTTTCCTCATATAAAATGTCTTCATTTTGCATGTTTTTACCTTTAAGATTGTTTGGCAGTTGGCACAGAGGGTTAAGACTTTGAGCTGTATTTGTAGTAACAGGGTTTGATTCCCTCAGGTCTCATTTGCCTACTGTTTGACATTGAGCAAGTCATTTAAATCAACATTGCTCCCAGATTACTCTTCAAAAAGGGACTGTCTTAACAAATGGTATTCACTAGTTTATTTTTTTCTGTTGTACCTGTGTCTCCATCAAGAGCTACAGCAGCAGCAGCATGACTTGGACACTAATCTTCTACAAAAAGATGATAGTTGCTCTATAAAGTCACTGCTCTCCCATTTTGCTGGCATCCACTGATTCTGGTAAGTTCATGAGCCTGCACTATTTGCACAGGTCCAGGTAAGCTGATGCCTTGTGATTTAGTGCTACCAGTTCCAGTTGCAAGTGGTTCCAACTCCTGTATATTTGTTTTCTGTCCATCTTCAAACAAACTAAAATCTCTGATATTAGGTCTTTTTTTCCCCTTCTCTATTGCAAAAACCTGACTACAGTACAGACCTTAATGTTTTTTGTTCTTATCGGTCCGCTAATGATTGGTAGTTGGCCAACTCTAGTAAAGTATTAAAACCAGACTGTTCCAAAAATAAATCATTTCTTAGTTAAACATTTGTCCATTTATTTATGTAAGTAGCTGGTGCTCTATTTATTTATGTAAGTAGCTGGTACTCCGCTGCTTATGTAAGTAGCTGGTGCTCCATTATTTATGTAAGTAGTAGCTGGTGCTCCATTGTGTAAGTAGCTGGTGTTCCATTGTTTGTTTATTTAGGTAGCTGGTGCTCCATTGTTTATTTATGTAAATAGCTGGTGCTCCATTGTTTATTTATGTAAGTAGGTGGCGCTCCGTTGTTAAGTAGCTGGTGCTCCGTTGTTTATGTAAGTAGTAGCTGGTGCTCCATTGTTTATTTATGTAAGTAGCTGGTGCTCCATTGTTTATTTAAGTAGTAGCTGGGGCTCAGTTGTTTATTTAAGTAGTAGCGTTCCATTGTTTATTTAAGTAATAGTGATCTGTTGTTTACTTAAGTAGTATCTGGTGCTCCGTTTAGTGTGTGTGTGTGTGTGTGTGTGTGTGTGTGTGTGTGTGTGTGTGTGTGTGTGTGTGTGTGTGTGTGTCTGTGGTTTTGTGGCAAATCAGTGAGAATGGAATTCACTAAATAATGATAGCCCTTCAAGTTTCAGTCTTCCTATCTTTTTTGGAAACACATGGTAACACAAAACAGTCTTCCTTTCTTTTTTGGAAACACATGGTAACACAAAACACTATTTTAGCAACTTTCTAAGATTATACAATCAATATTTAAAATGTGTCCCTGGATTTGGGCCTTTGCCCCCCCCCCCCAAATAAATTTTGGCTTTTTCCAGATTTCTTCTGCTGTGAAACTGAGAGCTTTGTCACCTCACAGCAAGAGGGTCTCTGGTTTGATTCTTGACTGGGGTGCCTTCTGTGTGGATGTCCTCCCTGTGTTTCTGTGGGTTTCTTCTGGGAGCTCCAGTTTCCTCCCATGTTACAGAAACATATGTCTGGAGTATTTCACCCTGGGCCTCTGCTAAAAATTGGCTTTGTTCCAAGTTGGACTTTCCTGTTAAATAAATAAAAACTTTACAAGGAGCTGAAAGCTTCAGGGGAAGAGAAGTTTAGTTCTGCTTATTCCAAGTCTGTTTGCATTGCTAGTAGCACAACAGGTAGTAGCCTTACTTTTGATGCAAAAGGCTGTGGGTTCTACTTCCACAGTATACAGATGGATCACTGATACAGTACTGTGTTGTACTTTAAAGGGAGTGGATGCTGCAGTCCTGTGAATGTCCTCCTTTGGAGGAATTACCTAGTAAACTATGAACTTGTTATCAGTTTGTCATCCATTCCCTATTGTAATATTGCTAGCTTATCATTTTCTAATGTAACATAGGCAAATTATTCTTCAAGGGCAACAGCCACTTTATTTGTAGATGAAAGAATTAAATATAAAGTTGTTTCCTTGCAGCAACCTCTTGATTAGTTACAGATCCCTTTAATGTGGAATTATTTAGATGACTTACTTCTGCAGAGATTTTGAATATTTACTGATATTGGTGGATTGTAATGACAGAAGTTTGAGTGGCCTTTTATGGTTGAAATTTTATGAAATGGGTAGTTTTGTCATTATTGGTTCATACATTTTTTTCATTGCTTATTAGAAGACTGTTCAAAACTCAAATTTAAAACACATTCTAACAAATGGTGCTATATTATACAAGGAATATAATTTAATACAATCAGGAAGGTGAATCAAAGAATGCATATATGTATGCATGGCCCTAAAAAGTGTTTGAAAACAGCCCAGAGGAAAGTGTGAAAGGCTCAAAATCATGGGCAAATTTTAAGCTTTACTCTTGTTACCAAAGCAATGGATGAAGGTATAAAGTTCACACCACATTACCTTGACCTGGGCAAGCCTTTTGACACAATCCCCTACTCAGGTGTAATACAAAAGATGAATAATGTAGGTGCAAACACTTGCATCACTAGCTGAATTGCCAACTTGCTCACATGATGCAGAAGATCAGAATAAGGGAAGAGACTAATCACCAGTGGAGCCCCCAGGGTTCAGTGCTGAGACTTTTTCTGTTTGGCATATACATCTCTAAAGTAAAAGGAAATATCAAAGGGCTTTGGCCGGCTAAGTTTGAGATGACTGCAAGCTAGGAGCACTTATTGAAGACCCCAAATGACTTAACCATTATGCAGGAAGGTTTGTCCCAAATAATAACTGGTGTCAAAATCATGACAATGCCCTCTGAGAACTCACCCAATTGTTTGGCATTTGGGAACTTGTGTGTACAGTGACCTAACTTTTGACCAGCATATACCCAGAGTCATAAGAAAGCCTTTCTATATTGCACAGCTTATAAACAAATAGATTGTGACTAGATCTAGAGATGTTGTTATCCCCCTTTACAAAGCTCTCATTAAGTTGATCATTTTGTATATTTCCCACTTTGGCATGTATCTGGCCAGCCCCATGCAACAATAGGAATACCTTCAGAGATACCTTACTAAAAGGATGCAAGTCCTAAACAACAGGTCTTGCATGGACCACCTCAAAGATTTATTACTATAGTCCGTATCCTACAGCGTGCTTAGAGGTGACACGTCTGGCAAATGTTGTGGAGAGATGGATATATATCACAGAGGCTACCACTGTTCCAGAACAGACTATCCATACAAATAAAACAAATCTCATCCATCCATATTCAAATGCAACTTGGATCTAAGGATGGGTAATAGAAAATGTACTCCAGGATTGCCCCCCATGTCACTAATGGATAGTTGCAGTTCTTAAATGCTGCATCCCTAACAAGGGTCCTCTCAAATTATCTATGGTATAATCACAGTTATTCTCACTAGGGCTAATATACAATTATCAGCCATGGGATAGGTAAGACCAATCAATAATTGAAGCACCAAAAGGGAATTGGCTAAGCTTGAAATGTCCTCCAAGTGAACTTATGTTATGGTAATAAATAGTTATAAAAAAAAATGCCCATTTTAGATCACTAAGTGACCCTCTCACCCCCCACCCCCAGTTTTCAACAGTTTCTGGCACCTATGAGTCAATACCAGTGTGTATCTAGGCTGCATGTGATATCAAACTGCCATGAAATGCAAACAGCAGTACATCTTATAAAAAGTCAGCATCATGCTTGTATCATTCTTGAAAACTGATACAGACTATGATAAAAAAAAACTGTCTTCTGGATCCATAATGTCAGCAGAAAGTTAAAACAAAAACAGCCTGTTGCCTGATCGTGAACAAAATACAACAAATGAGCAGAAAACAACATTGTTTTGTGTGTTTCTTTATTTTAGTTTTCAACCAACAGAATTGTTTTGTCTGTTTCTTTATTTTAGTTTTCAACAAATAAGCTGGAAAGTTTAATCTGACATAACTAAAATATCTTGCAAGAAGTACGTCAGTCAGGCAAAATATGTGATGCAATGCAACATCAGATACAACACTGGAAAGTTAATGTGTGTTTGAATGTACTGGTGTTTGTCTGCTGCTTAAAGATCATTGTAAGGTACAATGAATTTGGAGTAGTATAAAATATTCCCCAGGATTCATGAAGCTTGCACCAGGTGCAGGCGCAGCGTAGGCGGAATAACGCCAAATATTGCCGTTGACCGATTCAGGTATGATCCAATTCCACGTGCACTACTGGCGTACACCAGAACTGTGCAGCCCATGGCATAGGTATGCTAATCACCCCATGCACAGTGTCGCACCATGCAAATGAAGGCAGATAGCGATTCATGAAGTGGTGCAGGCGTAGCGTAAGCCCACGGAGATGTAAACCAAAAAACACAGTTTACATTTTCCCAGACAGAACATCGGAGCTATGGAAGCGGACCAGACTCATGTATTACAAAGTTAACATATGCCAATGGCTAAATACACAGCCAATGGCATAAGAAAAGATGCACAACATCTAAAAAACAACATTTAATGTCATGTTCACAGTAACGCACAGTACAACCGCAGGGCATGTGTGCGCAAACAGGAACATAAAGAAATTATATAAAAATGTCATAAAATCGCAATGTAATACAAATCAGGTTTACACCATAATACGCAATGGTAGGCATGGAACACCACAACCAAGGTGCAAGGGTAGCTAAGGGCCTGCTACAGTGCTTGGCGCGGTAACTATGAATTAGTAGTCAATGCCATGCAAATGAGGAAGGTAATACTGAATCGCAAACGTCATACCAGATGAAGGTTGTACCATATGGCACAGCGCTATAACACCGAGGAGTGGCTCAGAGGAGATACATGACATCAGCAGAGGGGTGGGCCACAGTGGCAGTAAGCACATTGGAGCAATGCAAATCTGGCCTGGCCGTTGCTAAGCAAAGCTGCAGGACAGGGGTGGGGAGGAAGGTATAGAATCGTTTAGCTGAGAGCACACATGGTGCCCGAAAGCGCATGTGTATGGGGATGAAAACATGCCCGAAACCCGGTAAGCGGATGCACGCGCCGTGAACAATAACACAAACAGGAAGGTCAGGGGAAGAAAAGAAGAAAATGCTGAAGTAGAGTAATTGGAGTACTAATGAGCAATTAACACCAATCAACTCACAGTGACCAATCGACGGCAGCTGACAAGTCTGCATGCAGAAACCTGCAAAACAGGATAGGGGAGCCATTGGAATGCAAAAAACGAGGGGAGGCACTGGATTGCAAAGATAGGAGATCTGTCATAGCAGAACAAAGCAAACCGACAGTAGACCGGCAATAGCACACATTACATAAGATAAGCCTGATCTAGGAAAGTACAAATGAAAGCAGGCTGCTGGATGCATGCCAGAAAATGGTAGGTGGAACGTGCAGAAATGTAAAGGGAAGGTCAAGAGGTAATCCACAGAAGCCAAATGTAATTCAACACCAAAGGCATCACAATAGTAGTTCCGGTAGTAAAACACAGAAGATACCCTATAGCTATGATCATACATACACACCCTATGACATCATCGGTGTTCACAGCACAATAGTATAAAGTGTAAAAGCACCCTACATACACCTGTGTATTCCCAAACACTGCACCATAGGTGTAAACACACAGGGAACTTTTAAAATGTACATGTTGGGAGCTGCCATAGCTGTGATTCATCAGCATGTGTTAGAGACTGATGGTGTTGTGGAGGAGGATGCCGACAACCACAGCAGGCCCCGGAGGAGGAGAAGAGTGTTCAGACCAAGGGTAACCTACCAGGGGCTACATGATCTGGAGATAGTAGAGCATTACAGGGTGGACAGGGACATCTTACAGCAAATAGTGGAGCTGTGCCGGCCACACCTGAGAACCAGAAACAACAGAGGGGAACCCATCCCAGTGGACATGAAGGCATGTGTAAGCTTGCGAATACTAGCCACAGGTACCTTTCAAAGACCAACTGGAGATATCATGGGGATCTCACAGGCATCAGCATCCAGCGTACTACACCAGTTCCTGGATGCCATGTTACCACATGCCAATGAGCATATATACTTCCCCCGAACTCAGGAGTTGGCCAGCAATATGCATCACTTCCACAGTGTGGCACACTACCCGGAGGTACTGGGTGTGATAGACTGCACGCACATACAAATCAAGTCACCACCCAGTGAGCATGGTAGGCGCTACATAAACCGCAAGGGATTCCACTCCATCAACTGCCAGGTCATGTGCAATGTGCAGGGCATTATCATGGATGTGTGTGCTGGCAGTCCTGGAAGCTACCATGACTCCCATATCTGGCATGCCTCACAGCTGTATCAGGTATTTGTCAGGGGGTCATCCCACATGGCCACCTTATGGCGGATGCTGGCTATGCACTGGAGCCATGGATGATGACTCCCTTCAGAAATGCACCCACACCCATGCAAGAACGCCATAATGAGGCACACGCACAAACCAGAATCATCATAGAGCGTGCATTCGGGATGCTGAAATCATGGTTCCGGTGCTTGGACACATCTGGTGGAGCCTTGCAGTACTCTCCAGGCATGTGTGCCCACATCGTCATAGTATGTGCCATGCTACATAATATGATCCTGCGGAATCAGCTGCAGCAGGGACAAAATGGTGAAGGCCCTCATAGCCCACCGCAATTGCCAAGGCCATCACAGGCACAGAGGGATTCAGACCACGAACACACTGTGCCAGCCTCAGTAGGCAGACGGAGGCATGCCCAATATGCCTACGCCTTGGCAAAGAGGGAACGTACAGCACATGCTCTGACAGTGTAGGCCCCTATGGACTGACACACCTCTCCACCTGCACACACAGTAAAATGGATGTCACACAAACACGACCACCTGTAAATTGTAATGTATAGGTGGCCCACTGTGTGAATCCTACATAGGCAGCCCTCAAACATTGTACACACAACAGCTATTGGAACACGGAATGTCAACACCTGAACAGTACATGTGCCTATCAGCATATGGTGGTGCTGTGTACATAGGTTCCCAGGTACATCAGTAGGTACACGGCCGATTGTCAGAGGCCATACACCAAACGGGGCAAACAGTGTCCGCTGTTGCCACAACATCGAGTAACCAACTGTCACTTAGTGGAGCAGAGGCAATCGCGGGAGCACATGTGTGTAAGCACTGTTCTGCACCCACTCATCACAGAGTCCCTGCTGTGTTAATGAGGGGCTCCACATAATAAAATCATGGATGTTGTGTCAAGGCATGGGTTGTACCCATGACAGGTATTCATCACCCCAGCATGCCCCACCTACGGTCGTTGAAGGTGTAGCACAGTATCATGTGTGGCTCACTGTGATATACATACCCAATGGCGGAGCACATCTAGTAAACATCACATGGACACACCATTAACTGGACTCACCAATATGTAAACTAACTAAGTTACCCATGTGAGTGCAGTATGGAGTAACAGCCGTAGTATACTCCACATACAAAACGACATAACACGTATACATATCCCAGATATCCATGTGTTAAATGCAGTGACCGTCGTGTATGTTCCCGGTCCCACGTCCTGCAAGGGATGTAACGTAATCCCGAAGGCACGAGTAATGCATGTCGGATGCAGGTCATCAGGTCATGTTTAGCACACGTTAGCAGGAATATGCGTTGCCCACTGCTGGTAAGCGATGTTTAAATATGACTATACGGATATGCGCAAAACAGGGATGCTTCTCCGAATATCACACAGATCACGGTCAATGATGTCCAGAACAGGTGAAACCAGCATTATTCACCCCTGTACTAATAGCACCTGCTCTGAAGGGTAAAACGACCACTGCCAGGAGTAGAACACGCAATCATGTATAGAATCACCTAACACTATTGCTAGCCAAGATGTACCTATGGTAGGGTTGCCACCTCTGCAAATGACCAATGTGGGACATACGTCAGATGTCTGCAGGCCGACACATACACCCAGCCAGTATGAAAATCAGAACTTCACTGTTTTGCCTAGATAAATGCTTATTCTTGTAATGTTTACTTACTTATTCTGTTTCTATAACATATAGGTGGTTCAGATACAGAATAACTGTTTTATGCAACTATTACATAAACTATAGGAAATAAGTATGTCCTACAATCTCAGCACATTTGACATGTTTACAAATATTTTGCAGGACATAACTGCCCAAAGAGGGACTGTCCCTCGCAAAGTGGGACAGCTGGTAACCCTAACCTATGGCAGGTGTGTAATGTGACAGGTACAGACACAAACGTGTGGAGTCCAAGAAACAGTATACACCAAGTACACAATGAAAGGTGTAGCTTGCCTGTCACTTTCCCTGTCAGATATATATATATATATATATATATATATATATATATATATATATATATATATAAATATATATATGTACACATATATACATATATATAATACAGATAGAAAGGGTGATAGAGTGATATATGTTGATATATACGGATTCAACGATATCTGCAAATATATATAGATAGGTCAACGACATTCATAACACCTTGGAGGTACAAATAAATAGGATGCCACCAACTATGGAATGTGTAACATACCGACATGCATAACCACGAGGCTGAAAGACCAAAAGAACACAGTACCAGAACAGTACAACCACAAGTAATAGTATGACGATAAGAAGGGACATGTAGTTACCGCTGCCGGTGTTGCGGTCCACGTAGGTACTGTGTTCAACTGTGTTTGTGAGTGCCGTAGTCTGTGTATGTGTGTGTTGAGGGTGCCATGTGCATCTCTGTGTGACTGTAATGTGTGTGTGGGTGTCCGCATCATGTGTCTGTTAGTGCCAACTCGGAGGTAGATCATTACGGTAGGTGTGGGTATAGCTAGCCGTAGGCATACGGTTACCACCTATCCCACATTAGGAGGGACAGCCCCTCCCTGGGCAGGTGTGTCCTGACATAAAACATAACAAAGGGCAAATGTCTGAGATTGTAGGACATTAATATGTCCCATATATTATGTAATAGTTGCATTAAATAGTTATGCCTGTATGTAAGAAACGTAAATGTTACATGCAATATGATAAGTAGCCAAAGTCCCACAACAATAGGTATGTATTGAGGATAAAAGTATGTGCTGTCCTGTGTACTGACCATGGTTATGTGTCGGCCTGTAAACACCACTGTGTGTCCCGCAAGTGTCCAACAATGGCCATATGAAAAGGTGGCAACCCATGGCAAAGAGGTTCTGTTACCAACACAACCGCAATGACTGCAAATATCTGGGACAGAAATACACGGGATAGCTGTCATTTAGACATATCCCTTTACATATCGCTGCAATTCCGGACGTATGGAGGTATCAACCTCACCTATATACTATATAGAAACCAATTAACAATGGCCCAATGTAAAATCCCGTAACATAAGTCTACTAACTGATAGCTCTTTAATTAGGGATGGAGCCCACACACATATATATTGAATATGTAGAAATGCAAGCCCCACACACCTGTATATGCTACGTACACCCACCAACATCCCCCACACTAGAAACTATAGCAATACAGACTGTAATAACAGCACAAACATCCAGTCAGTCAAATACATCTGCAGAACCATCAACATACCTTGTGAGAGACACAATTAAAGGCGCCATGCATAATTGTAGCCATTGTATAATGGAACAAACAGCGATGTTACAGGTTTTGTTTGCAATAGTCCATTATCAGACAGTTGGGATGACAGGTACACCCACATGTTGAACCACATACTCTAGCTGTCACACACAATCCACGGGGGACATGAATCCAAAGTATACTTGTCTCTACACATAGCAGTTGCAATTACACACAACAAAACACAATACAGGCCGTCTCCCCAAAGGTAGGGCAAATGGGCAATGCCCAAGTGGAGAATTCAATTATACCCTACTGTTGCCACGTAATTGGCGAATGGAGTAGCTGCACAGCTGATGTGCAAGTAATTAGTCACTCAGGAACACCAATTGCCGGCAGGAAACCACATGTTACAGGTATTGACGTATATAAGGAAGACTTGCCAGACATTCAAACCGTATGCTCATACCATATACCTGTTTAAGCAGTGTGAGAGAGATAAGCAGTGTGAGAGAGATAGAGATGAAAGTCCAGAACGATAACAAGGTATGTAGAACACTCGGTATGTAAGTTTATGTATAACATGTTTTGTATTAATTATTTACTGTATGTATAGCCTGGTTTGCATTAATTAAAAGTGTCCGCAATGCATAAAGTGGGAAAAGGTATGTATGTAGTGATACCTTGCTGAGCATACTAACACTTGTAGAAACTGTGCGTCCATCAGTGGGCCACAAAGTACACATCACAGGCACCATAAGGGATGCTACATGAGTGCTTTAAACAGAACAATTCCATACAACCCGCTGTCAATGGTAGGGTATGTCCAACAAGTACGTGCCATAGCAGGGGATAGTATATGTTGATATACTGTCACAGTAGGCATGTGTATGGGCATATAACGACAATGACATGTGTAAGGTGGTCCCACTGTGCACGTATGCTTTGCATTATGAGATACTATGTAAAATATGTGTAATGTATAGTATTGTAGGTAGATATGTCAGATATTCTACACAGCATAACAGGCATATCATGCATACCAAAGGTATTGTCTATTGGCATGTACACTAACAGGATACATATGGCTTGCAGGCACGGGACATTGTAATAGCATGATAGCTAATCTAAATGGAAGGGCTACCAAGTAACCATGCACAAAGGACATGTAATAGCTTCACAGGTTCATAGTGGGGTACTATGCAGTCTGGCAAGTGCATGTGTAAGCACAACTACAGTGTTCACACCAGTGGCACCTCTCTAGAGTAGTGTCCTGTGAACAGCAGAGCCATGTGTTACTTGCACCTCTGCACAGTACAGCCACTGCAGTGATACCTGGCGTACATGTGTCTCCCAACCACCAAGGGAGGTATCACATGAACAGTGCTACTGAGTGTCCCTGTGTAATGTACATAGCACTCATGTTCCAAAGCATGGTGAGTGTCCGGTTTGGGAATGTAACCCTGAAGCACATCCCACTCATCGTAGCGTGTGTGCACATATCCATGGGCATGTTGCTCACAGTGGCTTTTGCTTATGTTGTGTATGTGGAGTATATCCATTAATATTGTTGTGGACATGGGCCCTGTCTGTTCAGCAGAGGTCACCCCTGAGTATGTAGTATGCAAATGTGTACAGACGTGGTGTCCATAGTTCAGCCGCATACTTCAACTGTCGGAGCTCAATAAACGCAAGGTGTTAATGTTGTGGTATGTAAAGCTGTAGCTGTTGTGTAAGGTACACCCTAAACTGGGTGGTGTACCCTTGAATGTGTGTAGAAGTCTTGGGTTCAGAGGTACAATGGGTGCCTATGTACCAGCTACACATCCAGTACAGATAAGTGTGGCCACGTAGAAGGATATCCACGCCACAGTGGCAATATGGTAACCACAGGAGTGGGTGCAACATACGTGTGTACTACAAACATGTACAATGTGACATGTATGTTGGGGTCTACCATCTATGTGATAGTCAGTGGGTGAATGGTGTAATGCAAAGGTGATGTTTATGCAGCTTGAGGCCATGATATTCATATCAGGTATCTGTCACAGTGACACCCATATGGATAGAGTCAGTATCAGCTGGTGGATCAATCATGGCACTTTGTATGCAGGGGTTTGTAAAGCTAGGCAGGAAAAGTCCCTCTGTGCTAGCCTGTACCTCAGGGAAGCATATACTGAACATGAGGGGCCCTATGACTGAGGACTGTGGTATGTCAAGTGTAACTGAAATGCAGTAGGTACTATGGTATACTACCCTCATTGTGTGTGTCCTGTCCATGAGCCATGTTGCATAACATCCTGAGACATAGGGTATGATGTGCAGGTGAATGTGTATGTTGTCAATACCAGAATGGAGAACGGTGCTGTAAGGCAATGAAAGGACAATGTAGGATGTGTGGACCCCCGTACCATCATCAACTACCTTGGTAACTGTATGAAAGGAGTCCACCAGGTGTAGGGGCCATGCTCTGGCCCTAACAAGTCCATCCCAAGTGGCATCACAGGACTGGAGCCCAACAATGTCTCTGTGAATGACGTCCATGATGATGTGCCCCATAGCCGTGCAGAACAGTCCATTCAGGTGTGTAGGACTATAGTCCCACACGTGCATTGTGGCGCCACCTGTGTGGAGTGTGATAACTGTTGCTGTGTGCCATTCAGGGGCCACAATGTCTGATACAAGGCTATTACTGAATATGGTGGCCAAGTGGGGAGACATGTCATTCAGAGGTTTGTGGACATCACAGCCTGGGACTTTGGAAGGTGACATGGGGCCAGTGTCCCAGGACATATAGAGTGCAGGTTAGTACTGTGTTGGTGTGACCGCAGGGACACCACAATGTTCCTGCATGGATTGTGGCCCTGTAGTGAGTGTGAGGGTGTAATGTTAGCATTGAATCCATCCGGCAGCATGTTGCTTACATCACCTGGGTCTGTAATGTTCCTGAGTGACTGTTATATGTGACAGCAGATGTGGGTATTGCCATTGACTATTGACATACCACCATAATGCCTTGTGGTACACCCCAGAATGTGTCACAGTAATGTTTACGTAGCTAGTCTTGGAGTATGTGATGAGGGATCCCGTGGCCCTACCGAGGCTGACCAGTGAGCTACTCCACCCATAGGATTGTACACCACTGTGCAACAGCCTCCACCTGTTGTTGTACATTATGTCTATGGAACTTGACCACCAGAGTGGCGTCTGTAATCTGGTGTGTACCATCATGGCTCTATGTGGAATAGCATGATCCATGCAGTCGTGTACGTGCTAATGTAGTGCACTGGGGTATGTTTCAGTGTTTGTATGTGCATTGTCCATCTGCATGGGTGTCATGACGTCAACAACCGCTGTCATAAGATGTCTGTAGTAGGTGTTGTAGTAATCATGTACTGTGTATGCCGTGAAGGGTGTAGTACCGGGATGTGGCTAACAAGGGTGATTAGCATATTTTCAGAATCCACCAATGAGGGGATAACCCCAGGTGTGGAACACCAGTCACATGTTGGTAGTATTCATGTCAAGAATAATGTTGGTCTTGGAGGTGGTGTGTATGGGTTGATCCAGCCGAGTGGAGGTTATGACTCATGGATGTGTCGGTACATGAGTGGCTATCCCAGTTAAGTGTGGGGTAGTGTCAGTCACACATCAGTAGTAGCTGTCTGAACCTTACTGTCCAGTACACCAACAAATGAGGTCTGGTAACCGTGGGCTGTATTGTAACTGTAGCTGGTTACAATGTGTATAGCAGTTCCGGACACAGTTAGTTGCATGTGGAGCACCTCTGATGCATTGTGCTAAGTAACTAGCCAGGATGTGTGTACAACATAGTGGGATATGGGAACACCTCAGCTGTCGGTGTGCCAATCCAGCCTAGAGGCAGGTCCCAGTCACTGCAGAGATATTGGAGTGGTGCATTATAAGGTGTGCCTTGCCTGCGTGTGTCACAGAGGAAGATGCAAGCACTGTGTCACATGACCCCATGTCTTGCTTGCCAGTTCCTGTTCCGCCGGTGACTGTTATTAGAAACTGTGCAAGACAGGCAGTATAGAAGCAGCAAGAGCCTCACATGTGATATGTACTCCCAGGGCTGACAGGTGCAGGTCATCTGTGCCAAAGCATTGTGTTTGACCAGGTCAGTCAAAGCGGATAGATACCAGATGCCTGTGGAATGACAGCAGAAGCATACGCAACTGTTGAAGTGACACAGTCAGTCATTGTACAGCGGTATCGGGTCTGGATGAATGCATAATGCTCCCCAGGGCTTGGCTCACACCTTCAGGGCTACAAGACTGGTGAGCTATTGCATGTCCCTGCACACGTAGTCTGTGAAGTGGCATCTCAGGGCAGTCACACTAACATGGAGAATGACATCACATCGTACCTGGTGAAGTGTGGCATGGGTGCATAGGTTATGTTGCAGAACCAGTTACCTGACAGCAAGATGTAAGTGACTATTGCCTTGTGTATCCTGCTGTGTGGAACTGTAGTGTGACTGCCTACAGAGTCACCTATGACTGGTGTGTTATGTATGTTATAACACCCTATTGGCTGTATGTGTTGGACACACATGAGTCTGTGGGCTATACGTTGGTGATATGTTCTGTGATGGGGGCTGCCTCTGGTGCCTACACAGAGTATGGAGAGGTACTGCACGAGTTGTCCTCGTATGTGTGGCCTGTGGTGGAGATCATGTGAGACTATGTGATGTGTGGGGTGTGTTGCAAATGTTACACATCCCAACATGACTGTCAGGTGCAGTCAGGGTTGGTGACAGCATTACCCCCAGCTGGGCTGCATAAGTGCATCCCCCACAGGCTGCAGTGTCGTATGTTGGGAGGCGAGCATTTAATGTGTATATGAGACAATTGCTCTATTGCCACATGTACGACATATCCATCATATAGACAGGCAATAGCACTGGTACGTGACAGTTGAACATGCCTGTATATACAACCATGTCTCACAGGATATGTGAGTTACGTGTGTGCAACATCTGTTGTACCATAAGCAAGCTGGAAATTTTAGGACAGCCAGTGTACCTATGAGAAATGGTGTGGAATGGGTGCTATAGAAATCAGTAGCTCATGACATGCTCACAAGTTCTGAACAAGTGCCTAGCATGAACATACAATACAGATAGGGTGTTGGATAATATCAACCCACAAGTGGTGACGACAGTCATAATGGGTGGCACCGCACTATAACCCTGCTGAGTATGGTGTGCATGTCCATGAACCATTATCACTGTAGATGTTAGCAGTACAGATGTACAAGACAGTACGGATGTTTGATTACAAATACCTTTGTATGTCACAGGAGTGTTCTACCAGTGGCCTGTTGACAGACTCACAACTACAAAAGGTGCCAGAGTGACATGTGCATATCACACCGGTGCCAGCTATAGTAGAACAGGGTTAATGTGTTGCCTCCACCCTCATTGTAGCCCACACCACACAGACAAATGTTAGGTATCTGTGTATGTAAGGATGTGAATGGCCATGACCTATGAGTAATAGCTGTGTCAGTGTTGTGAACAACATACAGAATGGGCTGTGTGGGTGAGGTGTGTGACATATGTGCACAGTCTGATGGATGATATCAGCATTGTCACCACTAGGTGTACATCCCTGTACCCGTTAACTATCACCTAGGCTGTGGTCAACATTATGGACACTGTGTAAGGGATGGTGCTGTGCAGTACACCTCCCTGACTTGGTGACATCTCCAGGCCCCGTAGGTAGTCATACAAGGTACCCATGTCATGACAGGGTGCCATCCATGAGCAAGGAGATCATTGGACAGGCATATACAGCACTGGGGTGACCAATATTGGATCACATATCACCTTTAAGGGGTAATGGCCATGCGTGGATGGGCGATACCAGCCTTCACAATCCTCACCTCCATTATGCAGCATGCTGTCTACCTTGCATAAAGACATTTGCTGCACCATGATGATGGACATGCTACATGTCCATATCCTGATCTTAAAGACATATGACATGGACTGCCACCGTACTAATACTAGGATCGTCACATGCTGGACAGATCCCTCTGCCATACATGTGACATACTCCCGCTATACCATGCAACCCTGTCCATCAAAGCTGCACATGTCATCCCAGTCATACATGGTGTGATGGCTGCATGGTAGATGTAGTAGCAACTGTCTGGATCAGTGATGTTGCACTCATGCACCTTGCGGTGGCATAATGGCTGTTGTTTACAGCTAGGAAACCTTGCCCGTACATGGTATGGTTGATAACGATCCCTGCGAATGACGTCCAACCAGCCATTGTCCCATGTCTATCACATGTGCAACACAGGCGATCCGTGGCAGGATGTTGAAAAACTGTACAGTGCTGTGTAGATGTATATGGCAAAACACATGCATATACAGGTTTCCATGCGTATGTGTGCATTGTCACTGCTCAAGTCCATTAAGGCTGTGTCTGTGTTGATATGTGACATATACACAGCATCAAGGTCAACAACAATACCGTGGACACATCCAGGCATGTGCAGATAGGTAAGAACACCAGTGCAGGCAAACAGACATGCCCACATCAAGACAGCATTCACATGGAGTATGAACACTGTAATGTGGTGACACACATATATGGTGATGATATTCAATGCATAACGGGTGTTACATGTGTGTGACACAAACACATCAGTCGTGTCAGTGTCATGGTGATTTCCAAAGATAACTGTGCAGCTGTATTAGATGTCATAGAAATGTATGTACAGCTGTATCTCTGTACATCTCTGAAACTGTGACCTGTCACCATCATTATGTCTTACAGACAATGCCTTGTACATGCCTTCCAGCCTACAGCCACCAGGAGGATGATGTCCTCATCCTGTACCTCCATGAGAACTATGAGGTTTTGTTCAGCCATGTGCCACAGCATGCCCAGCAGTGGGACGACCTGTGGCAGGATCTGCGCAGGAGGGTGAATGATGTGGGTGGCCATAACCGCACCTACCAGCAGGTGCGCAGACACTGCATGGACCTGATATGGCATGCAAAACAGCGTGCCGCTGCAATCACCAGGGGACAAGGTGGAACGGATGGTGGGCCACCAACCCATCCCCCACTCACACACACTGAGGAGTTACTGGCCAGTCTGGGGACAACCTCAGAAGAGCATCCACAAACACTACCTGCCATCGTGGAGGTGGGTGTCTCCCAACCAATGAGCCTGGAGTTTCCTGGTAAGTCAGTACTGCACATATGGCTACTATGTCCCATTTACGTGCATGTGTTACTGTACATTATGTAATGTAACAACATTTGCATGGTATGTGGACACACATGCTGTGTACTACAGTATGCTACCCTGTGTATGCACACATGTGCATACTATGTGCTATTGTACAGGCAAATGTGTTAACATGCACAGTGCACACTGTGGCTGTCATACAGTCATGGATAATGTTCATACTGCTGTGTCACCCCTATACAGGTACCTCTGGCGTGCCGCACAGACATGAGTCCATTGCAGGTAAGACTGTCATCAGTATCAGGCATGTAAAAGCATAGATCTATATGCCATGTGGCCAGTTAACACTTGTGCACTTGATGTTCGTTCCATTCACGATATACAGGTCGCATCACACATCATTCACACAGGCCACCCATGTGCAATATATACAAACTAAATGATACACCGACATGAAATCAGAGTATTTGTCATTGCTACATGTGTGGTCAGCTGTGCATACAACAGTGGAGGTGTTCTACAATGCAGGCATATGTACTATACATTGGAACAACACGTGTGATATGCAAACAGTACCACAGAGTGAGCTGTGATATGGGCAGCCCACAGGAGTCACCATTGTGTCATATGCCCCTGCAATGGGTGCACACATTGTGTTGCGCCATTTGACATGTCCCAGACACGTAGTGTATTGGCTGCAATAATGTCACACTATCCCATAACCCATATCCCACATACAACCTGTTGTCTGCATAGCCCTGTGGATGGTGACATATCTGACATCTATGGGTGTATGTCATATGGGACAACACAGACATGTGTGATAGACGGCCATCACACACATTTGTCCAACATATGCTCACATGGCCATGGCGGATGACCAGAGATACGTAGCCACACAGTTCATGTGATGTGTATACACCCTGTTTCACATTGTCCACACATGGTCCAATTATAGCCTTAGTTGACTGATTATACAGTTGATGTGGTACACTGGACATCCTAACTGCCTGTGCACAACCAGTGGAGGTGTCACTGATGTCTGCCATATAAGATGTGTTGAACATCATGCCTGTGTCATAGCATGACAGTAGTCACCTCTACAGCTTCCACAGACATTGACACCACATCAGGCCACAGATACTGTACATTTCCCTTGCTGCTGTAGGACATCACCATTAGCTGTGCACCTCGTGTGTGTGGTACAGCAATGTCATGTTGGACATGGTGAATTGACAAGTCCTCTATGTGTGGACATGGTTGCCAAGCAGCTAAGACTCTGTAGTTGTTGTGCAGGGGTGTCATCTGTAGGTCCTCCAGTGACCTGTCACATGACACAGCATGGTTTGGTGTGTACACACCTCAGCATCGTGGGTCACAATCCACAGTTATGTCATGGGTATGCATGCAGTTATGGCTATGCAATGTGTACATATTATGCACTGTATAGCAATATAGATGCCTCATGATGCCATGCAATGGCACAGTGTCTGTACTTCACACTGTAGAGCAATGTAGACGGCTCACACTACCCTTCCATGCACATGCACATTTGCTAAACATGCATTCTATCTGTAGGGCATACAGACAACACCGCAATTTGATGGCCATTACAACACTGTACATGTCAGGACACCATTGTATCAGACATGTATGCATGTTAATGCACACATCAGCAGATTACATGTCAAGGTCATGTCAGCCATCTGTACTGCTATCCTGTTCTGGTCCACATGGTGTATCACGGGGATGCATACATAATTCCATGATTGTGTGAACTGCATGGCTACTGATATGACACCTGCTTGCTGTATTGTGCACCCAGAGGGTATGCTTGCTAACACAATTAATGTCTGAACTGCATGCCGTCAGTTGTATCACAGGCATGTTGCATGCCATCTGTCAAATCACATGCATGGTGTGTGTGTGTGTGTGTGTGTGTGTGTGTGTGTGTGTGTGTGTGTGTGTGTGTGTGTGTGTGTGTGTGTGTGTGTGTCTGTTTCTATTGTAATGTAGAGTCTTTCTTTGCATTCACAGGTGATGTAGGTGCGTTACCCTCCTGAGGTCTATCTGATGTTAGTGTCCCCACAGATACTAGCAGTGATGAACATATGCATGAGGTACAGGCAGGGTTGTCAGGGGCTGAATCTGTACCAATGGTTACCATCCCAGCTATGTCCCCCTCTTCTCCGCACACAGTTCTGCTGCCAACACATACCACATCACCAGTAGCCATAGAGGAAGGACAGTCAGCATCTGTTAGCGTGGAACAGGAATGTGTGGTGGCTACAGATGGTGTGTCTCCACACCATGGTGTCAGTGTAATGTCTGCAGATGTGCCGCACAGGCATGTGGCTGGTGCTGCTCGTAGGAGGACCTCTGGCAGACATGCACCTGCAGGACAGAGCGCAGCAGCTGGTATCACCAGACGCATGTTCCAGACTGTAATGGCGGCACAGACACGTGATGAACAGCAGAACAGAGAAGGGCAGAGGCTGCAGAGGGCTGCTATCTGTACCCTAAATGATAACATCCAGGAATTGGCAAATGCTCAACAGCAGATCGCTGATGTTCTGGACAGGCGATTGGGTGACATGGTCGGAATCCTTGACCGTGGCATGGCAGTCCACGAGCGTGAGCTGTCTGTGCTGGAGCATCTGGTAGGATTGAAGTGTAGGCCATGTGGACGTAGACCAGCTACACCACGTAGTGCAGGTCGATGTGAGAGTGCCACCTCACATGCCCGCTCCCATAGTGCCGGTAGCAGTAGCAGTGCATCTGGTGCTGTGCTGTCCACACCAGGACACAGTAGGCCATGTGGACGTGGCCCTGGATGTTCCCAGCGGGGCACGGTTCCAGTGGACATGTGTTGTCAGACAGTAGCCAATCTGTACCATCACCTGGTAGTGCCCGTGCAACCCCTGGCAGGCACAGGTCATGTGGCCATGCCCGGACACAGTGAGCTGTACAACCTGGTCTGTACAATCTGGAGCTGTCACTAATACCCCTGTGTAGGCCTCACAAAAGGCAGAACTGTGTGCACACATACACGTACACAGCAAACACATCTTTAGGGCACCACAACACCCACATGCATACTGAACAGACATGTCCAATCATATCACCGGCCCTTACCCACACACATGATGTCACCCATTGGTGCAGCCTATGCCCCTGGCACACATTATCATCCTGTGCATATGATGAAGCCTGTGCCGCATCCCTGTCATCCACACCTTCGGTGCAGGGACATGCTCAAATGGTCTGATGCACAGGGTGAACAGAATAGTGAGATGTTTATATCACATTAGTTGTGTGCGACTAGTGAGGGAAGTGTATATTACGTTAGTCGTGTAAGAATGGTGAGAGACGTGTATATTACATTGGTTGTGTACTGTTGACACGCACCAGACATACCATGTAGTACAGGTGTAGCATGCATTGTTATATGTGCACAACCATGTAGTACAGGTGTAGCATGCATTGTTATATGTTCACAGTATGTGTCTCGGTAACAACAGTGACAGCATGTTGGTAATGATGCCCAGGTTTCCTCCTTATGGTCTACTTGCATGTGTCTACAGGTAGCAGTGTTTGCAGTCTCCCATGTGTAACTATGGAGTACTCACAGGCATGTATGGCAATCTCAGCATGCTATACGTAGCCTCATTCGGACAGCAGGAAAGTCTAACATACCACAGATGTCCACACATATACTGATCCAGCAGCTTGTGTGCAGTTTAATAAGCTACAGTGGCTAGAGACGTGACATCCATACGAGGTCACATCACAGGTATGTTGACATGGTGCAGGGGTTGTACACAGCAGTCTGGACAATGATAACGTTAGAGGCCACTTGATAGCATGAGGCTTCACTGTGTAGCAGTAATATCCTGTCACAGTACAGGAACATGCCCACACTCACGGGGTCGACAACACTATAACACACACTCCATAGTGTTGAGGTGAGGACACTTGCCTATGTGGTCATCACCCTCACAGTACTGTGCACCCACACGATGCGACACAGAGAAGGGACATGTACAGGTAGCCAGTACAGCTGTGACCGATGGCATCAACAGGGTAGTTGACTGCATCACCATGAGGGGTTAGGATCCTGTGTGTTCCGTATGGTAGCATACACCCACACTCCATGCACCAGACAGCCATAAATACACACACACACACACACACACACACACACACACACACACACACACACACACACACACACACACACACATATACACACACACTGTGGAGATCAACTGTCATACACATACGGATAGCTGATATGTGTGATACACACACCACACCTGCCTACATCATGCTTTCAACACTGCAGTATGTACAGATGTCTACAACAGTGTACAGGGGCATGTCACAATTGGGATGTATTCCCCACCATATGTGGCATATATGGTCACACATGCAAACACACATGGCAGTACTGTGAATGATACACCTGCTATATGATGATACCTGCACTTATTTTTAAAATCATTTTTTTCTTAAAACTTGCATTTTTATCTGTCTCTGGCCTAGCACTCAAGTGTGGGGTCATTTACTACACTGTTCTAACTTGTTGATACTTGTGAACCTCTCCTTTCCTTAAAAAAAAACAAAAAAACAAAAAAAAATCTTGCTTTTTCCCACTTTTCTGAGATTTAAAAAAGTTCAGTTACAGATTTGCTGTTCTGAACTGTTTGTAAGTTTCTTGGAGGCCATTGTTTGCTTGGGATAAAGGGAAGTCTCTGTGTTCATCAGTGGCAGTGATAAACATTGAGCAGCCTGCCTGCCCTTGTGGGAGTGGTTACTGCCTTGAAACTGTAGCTTTATTGGCCATTTTGGGTCAATTCCTAACTCCTTGATCTCCCTCTCTTAAAACCTGATTGCCTCATGGTTTTGGCATCTTTTTGGACTTGTTGGCTGTTGGTGAAGCACCCACCAAGAGGAGAAAATGCTGAGAGAAGAAAGGAGCCACTTTTGAGATGTTAAGTATTTTGCTTCAGATTAGTTAAGTTTTTTTGCATTGCCGCCTACTTTTGAGCATTTTCTGGCTTGTTAATCTTTATTTCTGTGTTGGTAACTGTATTTAGAACACAGCCTAGAGCTGATTACTGAATTTCCTGCCTGCACTTATTTTTAAAATCGTTTGTTTCTTAAAACTTACATTTTATCTGTCTCTGGCCTAGCACTCAAGTGTGGGGTCATTACTGCATTGTTCTAACTTGTTGATACTTGTGAATCTGCATTCCTTAAAAAAAAAAAAAAAAAAAAAAAAATCTTGCTTTTTTCCACTTTTCTGAGATTTAAAAAAGTTCAGTTACAGATTTGCTATTCTGAACTGTTTGTAAGTTTCTTGGAGGCCATTGTTTACTTGGGCCAAAGGGAAGTCTCTTTGTTCATCAGTGGCGGTGATAAGCATTGAGCAGCCTGCCCCTGTGGGAGTGGTTACTGCCTTGAAACTGTAGTTTTATTGGCCATTTTGGGTCAATTCCTAACTCCTTGATCTCCCTCTCTTAAAACCCTCGTTTGCACGGTTTTGCATGTTTTTGCGCATAGCGCAACATCGGGCAGCGCCACCTAATTGGGCTTAAACTATTCCTGGCTCCAGAAAGTCTGCTCTTCACTTTTTCCCTTAGAATTGCTCTATCTCTCAAATTAAACACCATATTCTCATTCTAAGGCCCCTCACTGGTCCAAATAAGTAATTTTACAAGTTAACACTTAAGCACTACTTACTCTTATACTCTCTATGATTACCTTGTCCCCTATTGGTCCGTTTTAATTCAGTTCCCTATATTACTCTAACATGTCCAAAGGTCAGTCAATGGTTTCCTCTCCAGTCCAGCTGGTGAATCTGGGAATTTTGAGGCAATGTTACAACTGTCGCATGTACACAGACAACCCTCTCCTCCTCCAAACAGGTTCAAATATATGTGAGAGATGCAACCATATAGCCAAACTGGAGGCTGAGCTCTCATCTCAAAACTGGTATAACCAGTCAGGAGGAGAAGGTAACCTCACACAACACAATTCCGGTATCACATAGTCCCACCACAACAGCGAACCAAACACATAAACATACTCGGAGGCTCTAAATAAAAATCTACCTAAGCAACAGAGACCTCCAAAGCAGACATCCAAGCAAACGCTACCCCAAAACAAAACACATACAACACATAGCACACAAAATCAGTGTGCCAAGCAGTCACAGCCCTTAAGGCTGAATAACACACCTGATACTCTTGTAATAGGTGACTCTATTGTCAGACACACTGACGTCCCGCTCACCAGGCTGAATAAAGAGAAGGTCACAGTGAGCTGCCTGTTGGGCACTAGGATCTGCCACATAACGCAAGCACTCAGGTCACTCCAAAGCAAATACAAATATGACTCAGTCATTGTACATGCTGGCGTGAATGACCTGAGATGTACCGCCCTCGACTACATGAAAAGAGACATAGAGGAGCTCTCTGATCATGTAGCCCAGGCCGGTATGACCCTGACCTTGAGCAGCATCTTACCCTCACCTAGAATGATGCCACAGTATAAAGACAAAATGATCGATTTTAAAAATTTTGGTGTCATTCAAAGCGGATCCAGTGTTTGTCAACCTGGGATGACATGCTCGATAAGCCACGTTGATTCACTAGGGACAGCTTGCACCTGTCACCCCTGGGCTTTCGGATATTGGCAAAGGCTCTTGCCACCCCCATAGTGCCTTTTTTAGGCAAGGCTCAAAAGTCAAACCCATCTCCATAGACAGCACAAGGAACAAGAAACTAAGGGTAATGCTGCTAAACGCCAGAAGTCTTAACCTCAAGATGCATGCACTCGAAGCTCTCCTCAGTATGGAGAACATTGATATCTGTGCAGTGACAGAAACCTGGTTCAAGGCTCCAGAGAGCACCCCAGCACTACCAGGTTATACCTCATATCATGCTTTTTGGCCCCAAAACCCAGACTGAACCACAAAAGGAGGGGGAGTTTCCATATTCTTCAAGGATATCCACACCTCCAGGTTAGTGGCATTGCATGAAGTATCGGAGACCATCCATGTGCAACTGACAGTGGGCAAGACTGCTTTTCAGTTTATAGCATCCTACAGACCACCCTCTCAAAGTCAGGAATCCCACTCGGCTTTCCTGAAAATGTTGGAGAACATGAAGATCTCTCCGAACACCATTATATTGGGCGACTTCAACTACCCAAACATAGCCTGGGAGCATTACTCAAGCCCCAGCACCTTAGCCCAAAGGTTCCTGGAATTTATAAACTCAAATGCTATGGAACAACTAGTCACAACTCCCACAAGAGGGGAAAACATACTAGACCTGATCATTACCAACATGGGGACTCTATGCTCCATACCAGAAGTATGGAGTATGGATCCTACACAGTTTGGTTTTGTGAAGGGTAGATCATGCCTGCTAAACTTGGTCAACTTCTTTGAGTCAGTCACCAGAGCTGTGGATGAAGGCAAGGTGGTTCATACAGCCTATGTTGATCTGGCCAAGGCCTTTGATACCATTCCACACACAGGAATCATAGAAAAACCCACTAAGCTGGGCATCAACCCCTATATCACTAGGTGGGTTATAAACTGGCTCACAGATAGAACCCACAGTGTGAAAGTAGCTGACTCCAATTCAGATTGCCGATCAGTCACAAGTTGAGTCCTACAGGGTTCGCTCCTGGGTGCTCTCCTGTTTGGTATCTACTTCTCTGAAGTCCAGGCCAACATGAAGGGACTCTGGCTGACAAAGTTCGCAAACAATTGCAAGTTGGAAGCTATTATTAACTCCCCAAGTGATGAAAGGTCTCAATGACACCAACGACTAGTGTCAGAACCATGGCCTTAAGCTCATTGCCAAAAAATGTGTCACCATCCCCCTTGGGAAAAACCCGGTTCCCTTGATTTACCACACTGATGGTAGTCCACTGGAGAATGTGTTATAAGAGATCTGGGAACACAGGTTGACAGCAACCTGTCTTTTGACCACCACATTGCCACTGTGGTCAGAAAGTCCTTCTATGTGGCACATCTCATTACTAAGGGTTTTGCATCCAGGAAGAAAAAGGTCATTGTCTCTCTCTACTCTTCCCTCATTAGGCCAATCATTGAGTACAATGCCCCATTTGGCATGTACCTCACTAGACACCTGCAACAACTGGAGAGGTTGCAAAAGTACCTCACAAAGAGGATTCTAGGCCTTAAACACTTGTCCTATATGGACAGACTCAAAAAACATCAACTATTCTCTGTCTCATATCACCTACTTAGAGGCAATCTCTGCTTGACTTACAAAGCCATGTCTGACCCAGCTCTGTTAGAAATGCTACATCTAAAGAAATCCCACCTCCTCCACACCACACACTCCAGAGACGTCAACCTCATAACCACAATCAACAGAACATGCTGGAGGGACAGTTTTGTAACCCAGAGACTGCCTATGCTATGGAATAGACTTCCCATACATATCAAGCAGAGGACCTCCCTGGCCCTCTTCAAGAGAAATCTTGATGAGTGGATGGGAAATAGAAAATTCACCCTGGGGATCACTCCAGTGGCTGTACTTGACAGAGGCACTAGGAACTAAGGTCAGGTGGAATGATGCCAGGATAATCCTATGGGCTAGGCTTGTAAAGGCTCCAGGAGCATTAGCCTAGTACACACCTATGAACCTCTGAACCACACTATATAATGTAATGGCAGAAGGAGGTGGTCACCAGCTGTGTATGGTATACACATCTAAATGGTATAAACCACACATTATATGACCCTCACACATACACACAAACAGTTGGCAGCATTAGGATTACAACTCCTGCCTATCTAGGTATTCCTACTATCATGCTAAACAGTTATCAGATGCGCCACAGAGCTTATATATTCCCACCTCTTCCAAAGGTACTTCTGAGGTGGATGACATCAACAGGTCCACTAAACTGGAGTGAAGGGAAGTGTAAAGGATAGTACACAGGTCAAAAATGGAATGAGCCAGACAGTACATGATTAACAAACACTTGCCAGTATTGGGATTAGAACTCCTGCCTATCTAGGCATTCCCACTATAGTACTACACAGTTATGAGACACGCCACAGAGCTTATACATATCCAACTCTAGCAAAGGTACTTCTGAGGTGGATGACATCAACAGGTCTACTAAATTGGAGTGAAGGGAATAGTAAAGGGTAGTACACATGTCAAAAATGGTATGAGCCACATAGTACATGATTCACACACACATACATACATGCATATATACATACACACACACCCACACCTACCAGTATTGGAATTAGAATTCCTGCCTACCTAGGTATTATAGTGATATGCAGCTATGAGATGCACCACAGAGCTTATACACATCCAGCTCTACCAAAAGTACTTCTGAGGTGGATTACCTCAACAAATCTACTAAATTGGAGTGAAGGTAAGTGTAAAGGGTAGTACACAGGTCAAAACTGGAATGAGCCAAACAGTACATGATTCACACACACATACATACACACACACCTGCCAGTATTGGGATTAGAACCCCTGCCTATGTAGGTATGTCTGCTACAGTGTTATGCAGTTATTCCATGCACTACAGAGCTTACTGAACTTGCACATGGCCAAAGCTGCTGATAACTGCACAACTGTGGTAAAGTATTACAGGTTCATAGGTTCACAGGTTGGTACTAGGCTATCAGCCCTAAGGCCTATGCAAGCCTAGCCATAACAATTCCCTGGAAATGTTTTCCCACAATATTTACTTTTCTGGGCCCCTGTCTAGCAGTGCGACTGACATGATCCCCGGGGTGAATTTCCTATCTCCCATCCAATCATCAAGGTTCCTTTTGAAGAGGGCCAATGAGGCACTCTGCTTGACATGTATGGGCAGTCTATTCCAGAGTATGGGGAGTCTCTGGGTCAGGAACCTATCCCTCCAGCATGTTTTGTTCATTGTGATGATAAGGTTTAGATCCCTGGAGCATGTGGCTCTGAGGGATTGGGATTTCTTTAAGTGGAGCATGTCCAACAGCTTAGGGTTTGACATGGCCTTGTATGTTAAGCAGAGATTGCCTCTGAGTAGATGATATGCCACAGATTATAGCTGGAGTTTTTTTAGACGGTCAGCATATGGCATCTGCTTTAGGTCTGTGATTCTTTTAGTGAGGTATTTCTGTGGCCTTTCCAGCTGTTGCAGATGTCTTGTGAGGTACATATCAAATGGAGCATTATACTCTATTATGGGTCTAATGAGGGATGAGTACAGTGGGACAATGACCTCCTTTTTTCTGGATGAAAAGCCCTTAGTGATGAGGTGTGCCACATAGAAGGAGTTTCTGACTGTTGTAGCAATGTGGTTATCAAAAGTGAGATCACTGTCCACTTGTGTCCCTAAGTCTCTCATCACACTTTCGATGTTTAGTGTCCTGCCACCTATGTGGTAGTTCATGGGTACATGTTTTTTTCCAAAGGGGATAACTATACATTTCTTGGCATTAAGCACAGTCTGTCTTCTGTTCCACCAGTACATCATGATAGTTCTTTCTGTCTTGCACTTCAACTAGCATTATGGCTTGGCACTTCACCAGGTTCTTGTATCATGGCGTGTGGCACACCTGTGAGCCATCAGGAGTACTCGTTCATCACAGACGTTGCCCCAGTACTTACTAGCTATGTCCACCCCTCCTGGCATGTTTGAAGGGTAGTTATCTGTGCTTTCATCCATTAACCTGGTGTACATGTCCATTCTGGGGCACTGTTGCAATTGCCGCATGTACACAGACAACCCTCCCCTCTAAACTCCAAACACTCAGACTTGTGAGGGTTACCTATATATCACCCAATGTGGGCATATGCATTCTCCAGCAAAGACTGGACTAGCAGGTGAAGAGGATAAGATCAACACTTGCACCACACCATGTGGAATACATAGCTCACCATGACATCCACTTTGACTGCCATGACATACAGTGAAAAGCCACACACCCACTTTCCCAGAGGCACTCAATGGACATCTACCCAAACAGCACAGACCAGCAAGGCAGCCACCTACTCAGACACCATGACATGGCACATGCCAAGGGATGCATATTTAACCTACACAGTGTGCCCCCAACCTAAACCCCTAAGGCTAACCACCTTGCACAATACAGTGATCATGGGTAACTCGATACTGAGGCACACACATCCCACTCACTAGGTTGAATATGGAGCAGGTAACAGCCAAATATTAATCACATGCCACCATCTAACACATGACACAGCCAGTCATGTCACTCCACAACAATTATGAGTATCAGTCTGTATCCATGTGGGTGTGAATGACTTGGGACACACCTCCCTGGACTACATGACAGGAGACATGGTTGAACTCTCTGATTATGCAGTCCAAGCAGTTGTAACAGTAGCCCTGGGCAGTGTACCACTGTCACCCAGAATGATGCTGTGGTACTATCAATAGATGATTGACTGCAATATTGGCTTACATGTTATGTGTCATTCTCAGGGAATCCAGGACCTCTCTGCTTGGGATGGCATGATTGACAGAACCCAATGATTTGCCACAGATGTCCTATATCTGTCACCGCTGGGTTGCCAGGTACTGGCTACGTGTGTTGCCACCCCTATGGTGCCTTATTAGGCAGTGTTCCTAATGTTATTACCACCATAACAGCTACACATATATGCAATCTGAGGGTCATGCTGCTCAACAGTGGACATTTAACTGTCAGGATGCAGTCACTCATAGCACATGTTGGAGTGGAGGATACATGTCTGCTGTAATGGAGAGGTGGTTCACAGCAGCAGATAGCAGGCCTGTAGTATCAGGCTATGACACATTCCAAAGCTGTCAGCCCCCAAACATGGACTACACCACACCTCCACAGGTGGTGTTGTCTCCATATTCATTATGGATAGGAACACCTCCAGACTAGTATCCCATTATAAAGCATTGGAGATACTTCTGGTACAACTGCCTTAGGGTAATAGTGCAATCCAGACCATAGCCTGCTATGGGTCCACATCTATGTCCCTAGACTGTCAATGCACATTCCTCAACACCCTGCCATCTCTGATGGTCCAATGCAACACTGACATAGTACAAGTCTTCAACTACCCCTCCATCACCTGGGGAATGTAGTCAATCACCAGTACAGTAGCCCAACACTTCTGGGATTCATCATTTCCATTTCCCTAGACCAGCTCATACTGACCCCTGGTAGGGGATGCAACAACCCTGACCTGTATTGAACACTTAAATATGGACCTGTTGCTCATCCCCAGATGTCAATCCCTGCATGGTGAGATTCACACAGGCTGTAATCAACACAGAACTCAACATGTCAGCCACACACCCCACAAATATAACCATCTGGCAAAAACTCTCCAAAGCTGACTTTGCAGCCATGAAAACAGGGATGGATATCTTCGCTGCACCCATGGCAATGGGATGTAGTTGCATGACTATGGAATCATACACATAGGCACTGTACAAACAGGTACATGAATGCATGGTACTGGCCAGAGCCAACATAACCCAGACACTGTCCTCCAAACACTGGGAGACAATGTGATGGTCCCCTGCCATTACTAAAGTGTACATCAATTGGAGGACACTGTTGCAGGGAAATGTGGTATCCCATGGCTGTTGATCTCTTTTATTAGCCTTAAACACAACTTTGGCTCCCTCATGGAGCCCCTGACAGGCATCTATGGCAGCAAAGATGCAGCAGACACTGATGAGTCACAACAGCCTTGATAGTTACATCAACAACCTCCACAGCATTAAACACAAGTGATGCGAGTTACTGCACAAAGCTAATCCCTATCCTGAGACAACAGATATTGGCCACAGTCTTGGCAACACATTCGGTGCCACTGCCAGCTTTACCCCTCTCTCCCCCCACAAGTGAAGTGCTGAGTGAATGTGTTCTTACATGCTGTATCCCATTTCCGTTCTGGAAACCTGTGTGTCACCAGGATGTGGCCCTGCAGCAAGGCCACAGGGCATGGCAGTGTGGTGACACATCCATCATGGCATAGGCAGGGTACAGTATGTGCACGGTAATTCATGGTCTGTAACACAGTGATTTCATATGCCTCACAGATTATGGCCTGAGGGTTGCACATAGATACATGCTGATGTACAACATCTGTTGTGGAATGGAGAATGGTACATGTTCTGGTTTGGACAAACCTCCAATTGCTAATAACCACAGCCACAGGGGATATTCACACACACACACACACACACACACACACACACACACACACACACACACACACACACACACACACACACACATATACACACACACACACACACACACACACACACACACACACACACACACACACACACACACACACACACACACTTGCCAGTAATGAGATCCATAGGTTCGTAGCTTCATAGGTGTGTAGTAGGTGAATGGGCCTGAAGGCTCTACAAAGCTAGCCCAAGGGAACACGTTGGCATCAGGCCACATGACAATAGTCTCCAGTGTGGCTCAGAAGTATAGTCACTGGAGTGGTCCCCAAGCGTGGGTATTGTATTTCCCATCCACTCATCCAGGTTTCTATTGTGGGTGGCCAGTGATGTGCACTGCTTCCCATGTATGTGATCTATATTCCATAATATGGACAGTGTCTGGGTTGTGCAATTGTCCCACATGCATGTTCTTTGATGTGTGGAAGTGTGCTTGAGGTCTCTCGGGCATGTTGTGTGGACAGATTGGTATCTTCTGATGTAGCATTCCTGACCTCATTTGGTGAGACCTGGCTATGTAACTGAGGTAGTGATTGCACCTACATTGACAGTATGATATGGGTATTCAGTGTAGTTATTGGCATCTGTCCATACAGGGCATGTGTATAAGGCATGGTATTCCCTTTGTGGGGTATGTTTGCAGACTCTACAGTTGTTGCAGATGTCCAGTGGGGAACATGGCAAAAGGGACATTGTACACATTGATTGGGCTACTGAGGGGATGGAAAAGGGTGCCATGTCCTTTTATTTGCTGGATAACACACATTCAGTCAGGAGATGTAACACATTGAAGTACTTTCTGATGTCAGTGGCACTGTTGTGGTCAACAGGCATGTTGTCCACTGCAATCACACCATGGGTACTATCTTTGAGGCTATATGCAGGGGAACTACCGATATAGTGGTTGTTGCCTAGCCAAGTGTGTTTGTGTATGATACATGGGTGGAGAGTGGTCTCTGAGTAATAAAAGGGTTGCCTATATTGTCCACTAATCTGTACTGTCACATTAAGGGCTGTGGATTGTCTATACCAACCGCTATGATGTTTGACAACTGTTGGCCTTGCAATGTGGACATTGTGGCATACTAGGTCCTCAACATAATAATTTAGCAAAACCCACCCCGAATGGAGTCTGTTATTACAGAGTCACATGGACACAGGATATTGATGATAGACGCACACACACACACACACACACACACACACACACACACACACACACACACTTGCCAGTACTGAGTTTCAACCCCCTACCTAGCTATATATTGGTACTACAGTGTATCATGTTTATCGCACATGCCATGGAGGTTATATGATGGAAGTTGTCCCAAGGTACTTCTAAGGTGAGGAACATCACCAGTTGTAAACACTGGCATTGAGTGATGTAGTGGGTGAGAAATTCCAAAAAATATTTTACCCTACACACACATTTACCAGGGGTGAGGTTCAAACCTCTATCTAACTATCTTTTTGGACCATTATGGTTACGCATTTACCACAGGCACCACCAACCTTACATGGTGTAGGGTTGCCAACAGGTACTTCTAAGGTGGATGATATCTGCAGGACTGCTAAAGTCAGGCACTGAGATGTGTACTGGGTGTAAATGGGGCCAAAATCCTTGGGGTACAGACATACATATGTACACACACAAATACTTGCTGGGGATGAGATTCAAACCAATACCTATGGTGTCATTATTACTACAGTATACCACATTTATCACATGTGCCATGGAGCTTATAGAAAGGATGTTGTCCCAAGGTACTTCTAAGGTGAGTAACATCACCAGCCCTTGTAAATAATGGCATTGGGTGATGAAGTGGGTGAGAGATTCCAAAAATAATTTAACCCTGCACACACATTTACATTTGCCAGGGGTGAGGTTCAAACCTCTGTCTAACTATTTTTTCAGACCATTGTGTTATGCATTTACCACATGCACTACTGACCTCACATGGTTTATGGTTGCCAACAGGTACTTCTACTGTGGATGATATCTCTAGGACTGCTAAAGTCAGCACTGAAATGTGTACTGGGTGTAAATGGGGCCAAAATCTTTGGGGTACAGCCATCCATATGTAGATATATGTACACACACAAACACCCACCGGGGATGAGATTCAAACCCATACCTATGTAGTTACTGATACTGCATTGTTCTGCATTTATCACATGCACCATGGAGTTTACAAAGGTATCTTTGAAGGTGAGTGACATCAGCAGCAGTGATAAAGGAGGGGTAAGGGAAGTGCTGTAAGGGTGAATAACCACCAAAGCAGGTTTCTCCAATGATACACACACTCTCTCACACAAACACATTTACATAGTTGCCAGGATTGGAACACCTACCTAACTAGTTTGCTACATTATAGTATTACACAATTATCGCAAGTGCCATGGAGCTGATATGTTGGAGAGCTGTCCAAAGGTATCTTTGAAGGTGAGTGACATCAGCTGCAGTGCTAAAGGAGGGGTACGGGAAGTGTTGTACGTGTGAATGACCACAAAATCAGGGCTCTACAAGGGTATACACACTCTCTCACATGAACACTCACATTTACACAGGTGCCAGGATCAGGGTTGTAACTCCTGCCTTACTTGTTTGCTACACTATAGTATTACGCAGTTATCGCAAGCACCACGGAACTTATATGTTGTTGAGCTGTCCAAAGGTATCTTTGAAGGTGAGTCACACCAGCAGCAGTGCTAAAGGAGGGGCTAGGAAAGTGTTGTAAGTGTAAATGAGCACAAAATCAGGTCTTCACAAGGATACACACACTCTCTCACACAAAAACTCACATTTACCAGGATCCGAACTCCACAACTTTGCATTTAACAGGACTTAGATTACAACTGCTACATGGATACCTATTTGTACTGTAGTGTTACACAGTTATCACAAGCAGCACTGACAGTATGGGCTGGGGGCTATCCAAAGGTATTTCTACAGTGAATGGCATCAACACATCATGTGATATAGGCCAATGGGATGTGTAGTGGGTGGTACAGGCCTCATAATGGGATTCTCTCTGTCACTGTCTGTCTTTCTCTTCCCCACATCTCTGTGTGTTTATGTTTGATATATTATATTATGTTGGTCTTAGATATGTGTGTGTATTCCTATCCAATGTGTGTGTGTGTGTGCATGTGTGTGTGTGTGTGTGTGTGTGTGTGTGTGTGTGTGTGTGTGTGTGTGTGTGTGTGTGTGTGTGTGTGTTTGTGAAGTATCAATGGTGTACAATTTGGTGTGTGTGCACAGACAGCTGTTAATAACTGATATCTATAGTCCACTGTGTTGTGAGACATAGGCTTCATTTCTCTAAATGTAGGAGCATGCCCAGTATGACCTCCTATGTTGAGTGTGTGCATCAATTCCAGGGAGGGTTGGACTCCAGTTCAGGGTTTTGTGTGCTACAGCTACACCTAGCAAACTGTTTCTGCAGGATATCTGTAGATAGGTTGGCAATATGGAGACACAATGGGCTTAACATACAGGGGATACTGTAACTATTGATGTCTGTGCTGCTTGTTTGACATGTTTGGTTGTAGTATAGATAATCTGACATATGTACTGTTTTACACTGTGATGTGTCATGTCATCAACTACTGACAGTTATTATTCTTTGCTCACAGTTATTTACCAGGAAATACAAGATGAATGAAGCTGAGACCAATATTCTGAGGCATATAAACTACACAGTCTGGCACACACCTGCCATTGTGGAGGGGTAGCTACAGACAATAGACTGCTGGTTCTGTGTAAATGGTCCAGCACTTTGGTAGTATGCTGTCTGGGGTTCCCCTCCTTGTGCTTTTCTCAACTTCACGGAATGACCATATCCTGCTGGGGCCATACCTCTCAGCTGTACAGATACACCCAGGTTATCTAGAGGCAGGACTCATATATCTGGTCAGTTTACCTTCACATTGTGGTTTACAAGTGGTTTTGTGGGTATTCATTCATGGGTTTGCAGTTAGGAGTAATATGGGCGGACATTAGAGTTTCAGACTTCACACACTCCATGACATCAATGCTTTTACACCCCCTCCCATTATTCTCTCCTCCACCTAACATTATGTAAGCAATATCTCAGAGGTATCCTTATAGATGGGCCTTTATCCCAGTAGTTTTTATGGCCTGATCCGCAGTCCTTGCAGTAGGACATGGGGAGGCATGCTACTGGAATTTGTCAACATGGCCTTGCTTTTGTTTTCTGTTTACTGTTAGGTTGTTAGTTGGGACCCCTGACATTCCATACATTGGCACTATGGGTGAGGCATGGAGCTTTGCCAGAGAACTGTAGGCCATTTGAGAGTGCTGCAAGCCATCTGTTACTGAATTTCTACATGGGATTGTGGGGCAAGGATGCACACCTGCAGACTTTAACATTTGATATGACTGTACTGGTATTTTGGTTACTCTGTTGGCTTCCATTGCATATTGTATTGTGACCTATCATGCAGACAGGAGGCATATCAGCAGAGTACACATGTTGTTTCTTAATGGCATATATTTCAGTTTCAGACTTCTTACCCTTCAGAACTGGAATGGAACTGTCAGACCTGTTGTAGTATGTCTGTGTAGGTCTGGTGAGGGGCTGTTCACCATTGCCATCATTTGGGGGCCTTATCCCAGCCTTTCTTCATGGTCATCTACACCTGTCCTGCTGGGTGAGGCTGGTGGTGGGTATGTGACCCTCATTGGCATCCATGTGTGTGACCTATTGACACCCATCACATGAACTGCAGTGTGGGTTGTCACCTTGTGTAGTGCTGCCTAGTATGTTGACACCAATATCTGTTATGAATTTCCTGCTGCCCCATATAGCTGTCTGCTGCTATCCCATTCAGCCACACAATTCCCTTGCATGCTTGCATCCATATCATACATACAACTATGAAAACATACTACTTCATTCAGTAATTGATAGTAAGGGTGACTTACCTTGTTGCTGGGCCAGTATTGAGGGTGGTGCTGGTGGGCTGACTATGTTGGATGCACATAGTACACTCCCTGTACATGGAAAAGCTCAGGTAGTGTCATGTTTGGCATCCCTTTTACTGTATGTGCAAGTCGGAGAGAGGTATCCATCCCTGGGTCCCTACAGTGTCAGTGTGTGTGCTGTGTGTTGCCTCTTTGCCAAGGCCTAGGTATACTGTGCACGCCTCCTTCTGTCTACAGGGGCAGGCTCAGGATGTTCCTCCTCCTAGTCTCTCTGTGCCTGTGCTCACCCTGGCAATGGTGGAGGGCTGTGTGGCCCTGCCCCGTGCTGTTCCTCCTGCAGTTGTCTCCACAGGATCATATTGTGTAGCATAGCACATACTATAAACATTTGTGTACATGTAGCTGGAGAGCACTGCAAGATTCCACCAGATATGTCAAGGCAGGAGAACCGTGACTTAAGCATCCCAAACACCCACTCTACTACAATGATCCTGGGTTTACCTTTACTTAGTAGAAAGGCATATGATCAACACGCACATAATCAAAAGTACATCTGCAAAACTGCATTAGCTCGAGAAACAAAACGTGAGAATTACACGTAATCGACTACTGACTGTCAATCGCACAAGTTAGATTTGCACAAACACATGCGAGTAAAAGCAGTGTCGCAGTATTAAGGCCAAATATCTGGTACACTACGCAGTCCGTGATAGATTTGTAGATCTCCATAGCTTAGCTGACAGAGTTGGAAATCATATCAAGTGACTGTAGAACAAAATGCAGGTAAATAGCAGAAAGACAGATATTAAATGTGAAATACGTGCATATGGTATAACATAACAGCATGTCATGTATATCCTTACAGACTGATGAAGCAGGTATGGCAGATTATATGCCAGGAATAATTAATGCTGTGTATGTCACCACTACTACACAGAAAGGAAGGAAGCTGTTGGTAATAGATGGTTATCAATATTGTCAGGAAATGGCTGTAAATCACAAGCAATATTGGGTTGCATACGAAAGAATAAAGAAATATGTAAAGGCAGATGTGTTATAGAAGGGGAATGTGATGGATACAAGTTGTTAAAAAGTAGTGAGCACTATTATGCCCCTGATGTACTTAAAACAGAAATATTTAGGGTTCGCGACCAGCTGAAACAACGAGCAGAACACTCTATAGAAGACCCATGCAAGGTGGTCTCTGAAGTGCTAGCCACTACCTTGTTGCATATCATTAGTGAATTACCTAACACCACACCATTAAAATAAACAATTACTAGACACAGTTTCAAACAGAAAGCAGCCACATTTAAAGTAATGCGCTCTTTGAGGGATTTAAGTCCTGACGTTACTGATTAAGAATGGTTCCTTTATTGTGCAGCATAGCAGTGATAGTGAGAGTGCTAGTCACTTGGTAGTTATAACTACCATAGACAGCATAGCAGTGATAGTGAGAGTGCTAGTCACTTAGTAGTTATAACTACCATAGACAGCATAGCAGTGATATTGAGAGTGCTAGTCACTTAGTAGTTATAGATACCATAGACGGCATAGCAGTGATAGTGAGAGTGCTAGTCACTTAGTAGTTATAACTACTATAGACAGCATAGCAGTGATGGTGAGAGTGCTAGTCACTTAGTAGTTATAACTACCATAGACAGCATAGCAGTGATAGTGAGAGTGCTAGTCACTTAGAAGTTATAACTACTGTAGATAACTTGAAAATGCTTTGTAGTTCTGAATACATAATGGCATATGGCACATTTTCGATCAGCACCTCGGAATGTTGCCAGGTATATAGTATACATTGTGCGTTGGATAGTACAAATAGCCGAAAAGTTGTACCGGTGGTGTATGGCATTTTGCCTAACAAATCTGAGCGGTGTTATGATACGTTTTGGACTATTGTTTTGG
The DNA here is from genome assembly GCF_019279795.1 of Protopterus annectens. Taxonomy (NCBI): domain Eukaryota; kingdom Metazoa; phylum Chordata; order Ceratodontiformes; family Protopteridae; genus Protopterus; species Protopterus annectens. Next base: position 464,916,267 of record NC_056739.1, read on the forward strand.
AGTTATGCATGTGTAATTATCTGCAGTTGTTGCCTAATATGGTCCTCACTGATTTGGAACGGGCACCTTTAAATTGTATCAAATGGCAAATAAGCAGGTATGCTGGTTTCATTTCTGCCAGATTGTCTGGCGTCAGATTCAGAAATTACATTTGGCCGCTGAATTTGGCAGTAATGTTGCTTTTGCTATGCTTTTCAAAGAAAAACCAGCACTGGCATTTGTTTCCCCAGAGGATGTAGCAGGCACTTTTGCTGAAATTGAGGCAGATATGCCAGAGAATGGAAAGCCACTATGTATTTTCTTCAAGGAGAATTACCTTTTAGGTAGACCACATAGATACGGCATGCATGGAACAACTTCCAAAAGATTGCCACCAATATTTGAAATCACTTTCTGGAATCAGTATAACAGTTGTACAATAGACTATCCCCATAGCCAAAATGCCATTGAAGGATGGCATAGAAGGCTACGTAGTTGAATGGGAAAGAAGCATTTGTACTTATTAGATGCATTACATGTCATCCAGTTGGAGCAAAACCATCTGGATGATATACAGATTAGGCATCAGTTGTGTTTACCATCATCCCCTAAACGGAAACGACTAATGGATAAGGAGACTTCTTTTGAATGGCTCTTATGTAACAGTGCTGAATTTATGGCTCGAGAATTTGTAAAATTAATTGGAAAACACTGTTCTTTTTAAACACAGTGCTCTGATTTGGGTGACTTTTCAAGATGTTTGACTCAAAGTAGTATCAACATATCGAATATATCTGGAGGTGGAATGATTTTGTTATATAGACATGATTGCAGTTGAATTATCCTCTTTAAACCGCCAAAGTGATGTACATGTAACATGCTTGTTAGGGAACCAATTATTGTTCCATACAGTACTTTTATCTTAAAGTGGCAGGTGTCTGGTGTATCACTAAATGCACTGGATTTATGTGTTGTACGGGGACATTCAAAATATGTCAAAAACGGATTTTCCACTATCCTATTTTTGACATTTTGTGACTCGGTAATGCTTTTTTTTCAGTCTTATGGTTGGCACAAACAGCTACTCGAGTAAATGAGTTTCACTTATTCAAAAGTAAACCATGATCCTGGTTTCTGCATGTGCCTCATTATGGTGTTCTTGTTCGGATGTGTGTGCATTTCTGATGCGTGTCATCAGACACAGCTCCAGTGCATAGCCAGCATCCCCCACTAGATGGCCATATGGGATTTCCTCCCCTGGCAAATGGCTGATACAGCTGTGAGCAATGCCAGATGTGGGAGTCATGACAGCTTCCAGGGCTGCCAGCACACACATTCATGATAATGCCCTGGGCATTGCACATGATCTGGCAGTTGATGGAGGGGAAGCCCTTGCGGTTTATGTAGACCCTGCCCCACTCACCGGGTGGTGCTTTGATGTGGATGTGTGTGCAGTCTATAGCACCAACTACCTCAGAGTATTCTGCTATACGGTGGAAGAGATGCATACATGTGGTCAGCACCTCACAGACAGTGGGAATATATGTGCTCATTGGCATCTTGTGTCATGGCATCCAGGAAATGGTGGAGTACCCTGGATGCTGATGCCTGTGAGACCTCCATGATATCCCCAGTTGGTCTTTGGAAGGTACCTGTGGCTAGTATTCTTAAGCCTAGACATACCTTAGTATCCACTGGGATGGGTTCCCCTCTATTAGTTCTGTGTGTAAGCCGTGGCCGGCACAGCTCAACAATTTGCTGTAGAATGTCCCTGTCCACCCTATAGTCTTCCACTATCTTCAGCTCATGTAGGCCCTGGTAGGTTACCCTGGGTCTGTACACTCTTCTCCTCCTCCTCCTCACTGTGGGTCAGTTGTCAGCATTCTCCTCCTCACCACCTTCAGTCTCTAGCACATATTGATGGAGTAAAGCAGCAGCAGTCTCTCATATATTTAGTTATTTTTGACAGTTAAAAATCTCCCATCTGTGTACACCAGTGGTGTAGAGTTTGTGGGAAAAAACAGTCTGTAGGGTGTTTCCATGGTTCATATTAGTGTTCCGGGCTGCTGCATGTGTAATTGGCTAATTCTGATACATTCCACCTGCTAACTATGATAGTTCTCCTTGATTGCCTTCCTACTGCTGTTTCCCCTTCCCATGTCCTCCTTATTTAAGTCCCAAGGCGCACTGCGCGGGTATAGGATTATTCACTGAAAGCACATTTCACTGAAACACGTTTGACTGTGCACAATTCACTGAAAGTTCAAGTCACTGAAAACACAATTCACTGAAACACATTTCACTGAAAGTAATATATAGCCTTTTCCCCATTGTAGTGCGACCCTGGAGTTAGAATATATAGTAAAGGCGGTGTGACGGGCACCGCCCCCCACATTGGGGGTGTGGGGGGGGGCGTAGCCTCCCACCTATTTTAAATATTTTGAACTGTACACATGGATACTTGCAATTTCAATAAATTACTCTTTTCTAAACTTAATATATAGCCAAACTACGTGGAGGGGGCGGTGCCACCCACACCCCCCTTACTATATATTCTAACTCCAGGGTCGCACTACAGTGGGGAAAAGGCCATATATAACTTTCAGTGAAATGTGTTTCAGTGAAGTGAGTTTTCAGTGATTTGTGCTTTCAGTGATTTGTGCACAGTCATTTGACTTTCAGTGAAATATGCTTTCAGTGAATAGTCCTAGACCCACACTGTGCAGACCCGGTGCTCAAATGTAAACAGTTCTGCTATTTCCTGTGTTTATTTTTAGGCCGCTGCATGCCGTGCACACCCGTTTAGCTAATGTAAGCACTTTTAAGCAGAACTGGCCTTCCCTGGACGCAAACACACTCTGCATTTCATGGAATAAGACAATACAGCATCAGACACACCCACTTCCTTAGCTGTGCTTAGCTAAGGGCAAACACGCACCACAAAGCTCCAATGAGCTTACAGCAAGCATGACACACACCCCTTATAAAGTCATTCAGCTCTTATACTTGCACTGTTCTATTGCTGCACCTGCATGGTTAGGTACACGCTGACACTTTGAGGAAATCTGTGATTCAGTATAACTCCCCTTGCTTGCATACCCTAGTGTGTAAGTCCTTAGTTACTGACTTGGACCCTTTCCCCTTGACAACCAGTGCTCCCTGGCATTATTTACATTCTGCATGCCATTGACTGAAATGGCAAAATGCAGAATTATCTTAAAATTGACTTGTCTAAGTTTTTTTTTTTTCAGCATGATCCAATTTGCGCCCCGCTGCCCTAAGCTTAAACGGCCGTGATCGGCCAAAAAAAAAAAGTTTAATTTAAAAAAAATTAACATTTATTAATGCCAATGGCCTTATATTTGGCTATTGGTATGTGTGTTGGACTGTAATACAGACTTTCCATGAGCTGTCCTGCCTCTGTTTGCTCAGATTCAGAAATATATTCAGTTATTAACTGAATACATTTCTGCTCTGACACTGCTCCTGTACAGAGTCCGGCCAGTTTCGTGGATCTCAAAATCACCTCATTTGCATGGTTTTTACTAGCAAATGAGGTGATTTGCATCCCAAACGGAAGACAGTGCAGGCCCACAAGTGCACATGAAAACAGTACTTTCCTGGATCGCTCAGTGGCCATTTTCCATGCAGGAGCTCCTAAACTGCTCCTGCACAGAAACCAGCCGTTCATGAATCCCGGGGATTGTTTATCATTTCTATGATGATTCTTTCCATGACTTTGCCTACAAAACTAATCAGACGTATGGGTCTGTAGTAGCTCAGTTCCATAGATGGTGGACTCTTGTGCAGAGGGATAACAGCTGAAGTTCTCCATTCACATGCACAAAGCCTGTTCGGATGCTATGGTTAAATAGTTATTCTAGTGGGCCTGACAGATCGTGTTTCATGCTATTTACTATGCAACCTAGGATATTACTGGGGGCTTATGGATGCAGTGTATCTGGCTTTAGGGAGTGCATTGAGGACCTATTCCCTAGTGATAGTTGGGAGTGTTTTGGTAGATAGTATTAAATGGGGGAGGGGGATAAAACTGGAGCTATATTTCTTGACCAGTAGATTTGCTATGTGCTCTGACTCAGTATAGGTGGCTTCATTCATAATTAGTTTGGCACACCAAGGTTGCAGATATAGCTGAAGAAAACATTGTGGTTGCCCTTTGCCTGAGAGGCTATTTTTCTTCAGATTTGACTTTGGTAGACCTGAATAGTCTCTTGCTTGCTTAGAATAACAAGGGCGATATTACCTTGTTGGGCATAGCCCTTCTTACTTTTAGCCATGATTTTCTTTCTTTCTTCCTTTTTCTTTCTTTCTTCCTTTTTCTTTCTTTCTTTCTTTCTTTCTTTCTTTCTTTCTTTCTTTCTTTCTTTCTTTCTTTCCTTTGATGTACAATCTATTGATGTTGGAATTCCACCAGGTTAGCTTGTTTTTTTGAGGTTGTTCTGTGCTTACTTTGGGTAGGAACAGCTCTCTCTATGCAGTATTTAAATGACTGTACACAGTTTAGGTGAAGAGTTATGCATAGGTAGCAATGTTCTCAGAGTTTGGTGGGGCTTTGGATTTTGTAGAGTTTCGCTTAATAGAAGGAAGAATTTGGCCTTAGAATAATTCTTAAAAGTTTCAGGGTTAATTGGGGTCCCAGGGTTAATTTTTATCTCAAAGGAGACAGCTTTATGGTCCAATATAACCAATGAGGAGATTACACTGGCTGGTGGTGCAATGTTTGTCCATGTTTGTGAGGACCAGGTCAAGGATGTTAGTGCCCGTTGGGCATAGGGATCAGATGGTTCATTGTGTTTGTGTTGGCAAAGTCTAGAAGTCTCTGGGCCTGCATGTTTTAGGTCATGTATGATTCCCAGTTTCAGTGGAGTAGATAAAGTCACCCATGAATATGGCAATAGGATGCATGGGAAGTGTCTCCAGTTAATTTAAGTATATAATATGGGCTTCCTGGGTCATTGAGTGTGGTTTATAACTTGCCAGAATATATTGTGAGACTTTCTTTATGATAAGTCGGAGACTGAGAAGAATGTCATACTGTTTGACCAGCCTTGAGGTGAGTTTTTGTTTGACGTAAATTGAGATACCACCATCTTTAGTCCCTTTTTGTGCTGTAGATGGTATAAATGTATGGCATGGATTATAGCCCTGCACTGCCTTGGTGCTCTCCATAGCTTTAAACCATGTCTCAGCAAATGCAGAAATTTCTATATTCTCCAGGGTGAGGAGAGCTTGGAGGGAGTGAAGTTTTTTTGTTTAGACTCCTGACATTGAGCAGTAACACTTTTATGTTTTCCTGGGAATATTTAGCTTTGTCAGAAGGTTTATCAGGTTAGCCATGCCTAAAAAGACACTATGGGGGTGTTGAAAATAATAGCCAGTACTTGAAATCTTAGAGTGGACAGGTGCAGACTATCTTTGTCAAAGCATCAAGGCTTGCCATCTATATCCTCTCAGACAGACAAATATTGCACCCCTTCAAATAACACCAGAAGCAAAGCCAATAAAAGTTATTTATCTTCTGTACATGCAAATGATACCAAAAGTGTGTGTGTCTGTGTGTGTGTGTCTGTGTGTGTGTGTGCGTGCGTGTGTGTGTATGTGTGTGCGTGCGTGTGTTACCGACCACCTGTTTGGTATTTTAGTGTTAGTAAGTGAGAGTACTGCCTCCAGTTACTTAGTGTAACTACATCTCTCACATACCATAACTACATTGATTACAGTGTCTACATGGGAACGTACCTTTCCTTTGTGTTAAAGGAGCTGCTTTTATATTATTTTCATAGCAGAGTAACCTCTTAAGAGATTTCATATTCTTGTATGTGATGTCAGGCCTATCACTTATAATATCTTTCAGCCTGTCATCTACTAATAATATTCCCCAATTGTTAGTTAAAATATTTCTAATGGTATTATTTCTGTTGGTAAAAGGTATCACTATTCTGTTCTTGGCTGTTCCTATCTTTAGTTTGCCTTGAAGTTATTTATTATAAATATGTTCTTATTATATCATTATTTATTAGTCATTATTTTTAAATGTCTAATTTTAGTAGGTATGCTTAGCATATGAATATTACACACACAGTTATAAGATAACATATAATACAATATATAAGTTATTAATGTAGCAATATACCTTTAAATAGGGATGACTGTGGTGTATTTTGAATCCTTCTAATTGTTTTAATTATTCAATTAACTGTGAGTATATAAGCACACATTATTGTAGATGTATTTTAAATCTGAAGAAGTGTTTGTTAAAACGTGAAAGCGCTCACTTTTTTCTACAGCTGTTCGTTGGATGTTTTAATTTTTCATTAAAACCTGAAGAATCATCGTGGTGTGCCTCTTTTGTGCTTTGGAATATATACAGGATTTTTCTTGAGAGACACTTTATCCAGTACTGGTTTGTTTTTGCTGAATAGTATGTTCCCCTTCTAAAAAAGGATTCATTTACTGAGATGTTTTGGACAGAATAAAGGGTTAATGAAGCATGACCACTACCCTGAATGTTTCTGAAGGCAAAATTTCTGTTGGACATTTTCAGGAAGGATGGAGGTTGTCCTCATTTGATATTGCTGTCCAGTCCAGGGTCATTTCCACCTTTGCATTTGAAAACTTTAACATTTGTTTTGGCTGACTGCAAGTTTTACATCTCCCTTTTCGTGCCTGACTCCATGTAATAAAATTCAAATGTCAGAGAAAATTCCCCTAGGAAAAAAACTGTCAGCTGTTTAACTGAGTTGATTTATTTACATGGAAACATTTTCCCCATTCTGTATAGTGTTTCAAGAGTTACACACCTTTCTCACCAACCCAAGCTGACCGATCTACCATGCGGTAGGTACAAAACTTTCTTACAGGTTAAAGATAGAGTAAAAAAGTCAATTTTCACATTTTCTTGACTACAGAAAATCTGTGGTGGTCATTGCAATGGTAGGACTCTCCTCACCCCAAAGTGTAGTAATCAGTGACTTGGTTATAAAAAAGGGATGCAAGGGGTGCACATCACTGCAGGGAGATTACGGGTATTGTCCCCTCTACACACAGGACTTAGTCAGCTCCCTGAATTAAAGTGGAGGGCTATTGAGCAACTCCTCTTCCTTTGAGCATCTGAATTCATTCCCTGTGATATGTTTGGCTAAGGCTTTTGGCAGGGCATCCTAGATTTAGATAATGTAGCCTGCCCCAGGCCAAACCAGTCTTGCCTACTTTGAATGGGTCATTACTGCATTGACTCTCACTGAAAATATAGCATCAAAAGAAAGAGTTGCCCCCTTTTTCTGTTGATGAAATATTGATCTTCAGCAGTGTCAGAAAAAAGTGGCTGCCTGTGTGAAAACATAGTTGATATGGTGCATCCATGGATTGAAAAAAAAATCAAAACTCTATACGTGACTACAATTGCTCAGGGCATGTCTTTGGGGAAAAAGGGGCTGTTTGTGGATAGATGGATACATGTCTTCTCCTGGTACCTGAATTCTGCCATATTGTAGCCATATAGCCAATGATTGCCCATTTGGTATCAAAATTCTATACGAATGGTTCTATATTCCCTTAACTGCATCCTTCTGCTAATACCCCTGAATAAACTGTAATACCCACCATGGTGTTTTCCCAAGTTCTTTCCACCAGCCCTCTGTGAAAATGCTTATATTGTCATTCACTCTTTTGTAGTCCGTGTTTCCTCAGACTACTGAGGAAGGAAAAACATTAACATGTTTTCTATTAATAGTTTGTAACCTAAACTTAGCTGTCAAGTGTAAGCCTAGAAACTAGAAAATATTAGGGTACAACCCAACACCTTAATAATGGGTGATTTCAACTACCTCACCATTAACTGGGAAAACTAATCATGTACCAACTCTTTTGCTAAACATTTTCTGGAATTCATAAATTCCAGTGTCTTGGATCAACTTATCCACACCCCCACCAGGGGCAGCAATATCCTAGACCTGGTCATTACCAACATGGGTGACCAGTGTTCCATACCACAGGTCAATTCCTCATTGGTCAGATCCAACTACAAGCTAATCACCCTAGACATCCACATCCTGCCACCACTCCCATTAGGGAAACCACCGTAAAAAAGTTCTCCAAAGCCTACCTTCACGCTTCTCAAGACAGAAGTGGCAAACTTCATGACACCCATGCAGATGGACATTAGAGGTTTGACTTGAATCCTACACAAATGCACTTTATAAGCACTTACACAAGTGCATGGATCGTGCTATCCATAACAGAACCAAGATGCTATCCTCCAAAAAAAGGAACCCAATCTGGTGGTCCCCTGCCATAAACAAAATGTACAACAGAAGAAAGAAACTGTTGCAAAAAAGAGTAAAATCCCATGATTGGAGGAACTCCCTGGTCAGCCTCAGCAAGAAGCTGAGATCCCTCATAAAATCCTCCAAAGCTAGTTACGAAAACAAAATTGCCACTGAATCTAAAGACCATTCTATAGCTATGTCAAGAATCTCAATGGCAACACTCAGATCTGCTCTGAGTTACAGCACAATCACACTAAATATACAGAACCAACTGATATTGCCAACATCCTGGCAGATAGGTTCAGTGCTAACTGTACCCCCCCTCTCACCCCTTAAAGGGCCCATATCTATACCGGAAGAATATAAAGTTCCTGTAATCATGGCTGCACATGTAAAAACCACACTTTCCAAAGCCAAGAACACAGCATCCATGGGACCTAACAATATCCCAGGCTGCATTCTACATTAACTACAGAATGAACTGGCACCCCACCAAAGTACCATGTTCAATCATAGCCTCACCTCAGGCTTTGTGCCCACTGAATGGTGCACAGCGACAGTTATTCCACTCCACAAAGGGGGAGCCACCATGGACCCCGGGAATTACTTCCCCATTAGCCTGACAAGCCTGGTCTGCAATGCCATGGAACGTATCATCATGGAACTTCTAAACAAAGACATTGGTAGTTTCCAAACTCTGGACCCCACCCAGTTTGGGTTTGTAAAAGGCAGATCGTGTCTCCTAAACCTGATAGACTTCTTTGAAGCAGTCACCAAAGCAGTAGACAAGGGTAAGGTGGTTCACACAGCCTATCTAGATCTCGCCAAGGCTTTCCACACCACCCCCAACTCTGGAATTATAGATAAACTCACTAAACTAGGTATAACCCCCTATGTCACAAGATGGGTTGCCAACTGGCTCACTGACAGAACCCACACTGTGAAAGTAGCAGACTCCAAATCCGACTTCATACCAGTGACAAGTGGAGTACCACTACCACAGGGTTCAGTCCTGGGTCCTCTCCTGTTTGGTATCTACTTCTCTGAAGTACAGGCTAACACAGAAGGTCTTTGGCTAACAAAGTTCGCAGATGACTGCAAACTAGGACCCACAATCAAAACTCCTAATGATGTGGACATCCTACAAAAGGGCCTCACTGAGACAGATGCCTGGTGTCAAAGCTATGGCCTCAAGCTCAATGCCAAAAAGTGCATTGTCATCCCCTTTGGTAAAAACTCTGTACCCATGAACTACCACATAGGCGGTAGTATACTTAACACCGAAAGTATGATAAGAGACCTTGGGACACAGGTGGACAGTAGTCTCTCTTTTGATAATCACATCGCCACAGTAGTCAGGAAATCCTTCTACGTGGCACACCTCATCACAAAAGGTTTCTCATCCAGGAAAAAAGAGTTCATTGTTCCTCTCTACTCATCATTCATTAGATCCATTATAGAGTACAACACCCCTTTTGGTATGTACCTCACAAGGCATCTACACCAACTGTAAAGGCCACAGAAATACTTCACAAAGAGGATTACCAGCCTCAAACAGCTGCCTTATGCAGACCATCTAAAAAAACTCCAGCTTTACTCAGTTGCATATCGCCTACTCAGAGGTGATCTCTGCCTAACATACAAAGCTATGTCAACCCAGAGCTGTTGGACATGCTCCACTTAAAGAAATCCAAATCCCTCTGAGCTACACATTCTAGGGACCTAAACCTTGTCACCACAATAAACAGAATATGCTGGAGGGATAGATTCCTGTCCCAGAGACTTCCCATACTCTGGAACAAACTACCTATCTATATCAAACAAAGCTCCTCATTATCACTCTTCAAGAAAAATCTTGATGACTGGATGGGAAATAGGAAATTCACCCCAGGATCACTTCTGTGGCTCTGCTTGACAGGGACACAGGAAAATAATTTTCTTGGGTGGCGACAGCCAGGGTCCCTTTTTGGCTAGGCTTATATAGGCACTAGGGCCAATAGCCTAGTACCTACCTATGAACCTATGATAAAATACTGAAATAGGGTCATGCTGCAGAGACATCAGTTGGCAAAGCTGACTTCTCATCTTAATATTGCTGTGGTCAGATACAACCCCCATATAATCCTGCTTTACAACCAAATCACCACATGTTTGAGCATCACCACCCACAAGCCACAGGTGAGTGCATCCTTTCCACTGGTAAGCTTTTCTCATGTACTTCAGTGTCTCTTAGTTTTAGAGAACCAAAACCAAACCAGTCAGTGGTGAGCCTCTTTTGTTGTTTTTTGGGTCTCTTAGTTTCACTCTTCATCTTGGTTCCAGTTCCTTCACCCCATGAAATATGCTACATTGCATCTTATCCCTTAGTCTCTGCTTTCACCATTATGCCTTGCTTCATTATCTCCTCCTAACTCATTTCAACTCCTGACTAACCACAGCCATTTGCTTGCCTTTAACTCATTTAATGTATACTCTACATCCAGTGTGCACTGCAGTTTTTCCATCTCCTTTGACATTTCTCTAGAAAACTTTCTTTTTCATGCATGCATCTGATAATGCTCCTGTCCCATAATTGCTTTCAGTGGAGAGGGAACTTACAGAACTACCAAATGGCTGTCCACATCTTCCATGGTTTGCATTATTCAAGTTGCAGCAGTAGTCCAAAACAGTTAACAGAGAGTTCAACCACACCACCTTTTTCCTTCAATAGGGTCTGATGTTGCTGTTCAAAGCCTGGAGTCATGATTCAGTTCACCATGAGAAAATAAGATCTACTCTCCATTAGAATAACATTCCTTTGACCTCAAACAGGTGACCAATGTATTTTAGTACATATGACAGGGGCAGTGATTTATGGTTTTAAAAAGATGAAATGTTGTTTTCATGGGGTAGGGTGTTAATTATACTGATGATTTCTAAATGTAATTTCCTGTTTTATCGTAATTGCATTATAATTTTCTACTGTGTGTACATATATGCAAATTAAAATAAATTCTAGATATAGAAAAGTCAACAAAACAAACTGAGTTCTTATAAGTAGTAAATATGAAAAGAAATACAGGTTGTAATGAATGAGTGCTATGGCATAAATTGCCAATTTCCATGAAAATCCTGTCTTTTTTTTCCAATACTTGGTCCAAATTTAGGGTTTACTGTGTTGTTACCTGAAAAATGGAAAATCATTATCCCTACACACAACCGTATCTCTAAGCAGCTATATGCATTTTTGTTTTATGTTAATTAACAGGAAATGGATATTAAATTAAAATCAGGCTATTCTAGGCAAATAAATTAAAATCAGGCTACTTTAGGCAAATAAAGCAATTGCCAAGTAACAGCAGTACAGCAGCAGGGTATCTTAACTAAATAATACTCACAGCAGTTAATATGTATACTGTGTAACCAATGCTGCAATCTTATTCATCATAGCTGTACTTCTCCACCATTTTTAAACTGTCATCCATAACTAAGGCAGGAAACATTAAGCACCCGCCATAGAATAAACCCTATTACAAAATACACTATTATATTCCAAATAAAACCAGCATTTGATTGAAACTACCGAAGAAGATATCGGCACATGGCAAAACCAGCAATGAATTAAAATGGGACCAACCAAACCACAAGATAGTAAGAGTGAGGGATGTCTAATGCTAACCCTGCATATGCAACATAATTGCTGGCATTTTTGACCAGTGTCCTTACATTCATTAAACCCCAGTCACCTCATAGATCTGTTTGTTTTTACCTTCCCTCTGCATACAAGGATGCCAGTGCTACTTAGATTTCAAAAATCAAAAGTAAATCTAGATTATTGCTGAAAGTACTTTTCTTTTCTTTTCAGATATTCCAGATCAAACTAGGAATGTGGGTAGGTATTAAAGGCTGAAAGCAATAAGGTGGTATTTAATTTCACTGCAAAAAAAAAACAAAAATTGTGAATGTAGCATCAGTAAACAGTCATGTGATTGCTAACCAAAGCATTGTGTTAACTTCCCTGTAAGCAATGGAATAATGCTAAAGTGCAATAGAGGTGTGATAACGCTACAAGTAAGCTTAAACTGGTTTTCATGGGGTATCAAAAACTGTGGCCTCTTATATGGGAAAGAAGACCTCACAAAGTCCATGTGAGTCATGTTAAACCAAATGTTAGCATGAGGGGATGTCCCTGATTCACAAAAGGAGAAAGGGTCACCTGTGACTTAAAGAATTTTAGACCCAGTGTTGACCAATATTCTAAGTGAAATAATGCAGAGAGACATGACAGACCCTACCCAAAATGTAACAAGGGATCTACTTCCTTTAGATATTTAAAGCACTATGGTTTTGTTAAGGAGACATCTTGACTTTTGAATCTTGTGGTATTCTTTGAGGAGCAGCACTTTATGAAGGCCTGACAGGGATGGTACTCAACTTGACCTTGCTAAGGCATTTAATATGATCCCGGAAAAGAAAGTAATTGCCAAAGTAATAGCACTAAATGTAAATTCTTATGTACTTTAATGGGTAAAACACTGGTTTGGACACAAGTAAAGGCAGGAGGTTACTTGTCTGTCCACACAGATGGTACCAGTGATGTCCTATAGGGTTTTGTACTGTGGCACTTCATGAAAGTGGGAAATGGTCTGTGGATTACTAAATTTGCTGACAGTTGAAGCTTAGGCAGTATTATTATTTCAGTAAACCATGCTGAAGATCTTCAAGATGGTCTACAGAAAACACACAGCTGGAGCAGTCGTACAGACTTCCCCTTTAACAGCAATAAATGCAACAGCATGAGGACATGCATTATGATTGCAAAATAAGTGGTCATATCCTAAACTCTGACACCACACCATCATTTAAGATCTCCGGACAATGGTTGACAACAGTTTAAATTCTGACCACTGTGTACATAACAAAGATAGGGAAGCATATGTAATTCTAAGGATGATTGTACTGCTGCTTCACACCACTGATCTGACCCATTATTGAATGCATTGCTACAGTCTGTAGCCTTTTAATTAGCTACAGAAAAAGAAAATGAAACATAAGAGTTGGAAAGCTTGAACTATATAGTTCTGTTTCAGACACATTACTTAAAGGTGGCATCTGCTAGCTCTATCAGGCAATGTCTGCTCCAGTTCTTTATGAAGCTCTGTCTAAAATGCACTGCTGGACAGCTAACAATTGTTCAGGGATCCCAAACACATAAGTATTGATAATACAAAAAAAGTGACAGATATAATACTGAATTCCTTTCAAGATTATGGAATACACTATATAACTCCTTCCAAAATTAAAGAAAGGTTTCTACTTAGTGTTGAGAAAACTAAGTTTTATTTTATTTACCATTTGTTGACTGGGTTGGAGCAGACTTCCAGGTAGACGCTGCCTGACTCAGCACCGGTAAATTAGGTACAAAATATCAATATGTGATTATCGCATTCAAGCTTCCTGAAGGCCGTCAGGTAAAAGATTGACAGCTGAATGTATGAGGGAGTGTGACAAACAGGAATCATAGCCATTATCCTGTTGGGTTCCTTGTTGATCACTGACTCTTAATCCAACAAAGTGTGAATCCCTAAACTGCCTTCTTTAATTTCCATGTTTTATCAACAAAGGGCTACTTGATACAGCAATGTTAAGGAACAATGGGGTAAGGAAGTCTCTCTTCCCCAAGACAATGTGATTTCAGAATTAGTATATTTATAGATATGGTGGAGCAGGTTGTTGTAGGCTTACAAAAATTATATTTTTATTTTTATATATTTTGTTAAAGTTAATTATGTGTGATGTTGACTATATTTTTAGCTGAAGTTGTTTCTTTGTAAATTGATTTTATTTGATTTACTCATTAGGGTCATGAAACTTCTTTATGCTCCTAAAGACTCCCTCCCAGTGTTAATCAATGTGTATGCCATGAAAGCCATACCTCTGGTGCTGATCCAGTGGTGTGTGTGTGTGTGTGTGTGTGTGTGTGTGTGTGTGTATGTTCTGTGTGTGTGTGTGTGTGTGTGTGTGTGTGTGTGTGTGTGTGTGTGTGTGTGTGTGTGTGTGTGTGTGTGCGTGTGTGTGTGTGTGTGCACATGTGCGTATGTGCTTACACAAATGCAGAGAATCATAGATACAGTGCTGCATGTTGTTTTTAAGTATAAAGTACCTGTCTCAAGCCCTTCTGCTGTTATACCACCTATTAGCAATGGGTGAGTTGAGCTCTAATCCACTGGCTGTCTTGTCCAGAACCCAGATTCACTAGTCAAACACTCAAACCCTGGTTAGTGTAGCTCTTGTCAGGACCCCGTCTTTCTGAATTCCAGTGAAGCAAGCACTGGCATTATAACTCTTAACCTTCTCAGTATGCAACTAAGATGGCAGATGACAGGAACACTCAGATTGCTGATACTGTTTATAGTATTTTTGCAAATGATGAAGGAATTGAAGTCTGAAATTAAATTGCAAAACATTAAGAAAATGAAATAGCAGTGCAGAAAACAGCATTTGGTTGAACAACATGGTACAGTGTAGGCCACACAAGAGATAGTTACAAACAAGTTCAACAGTTTAAGAGCAGAACGTAAATTTAAGTCTGCTAGCACTGAGAACGTGCAAGTGAGAAAAGTAAATGTTATAAATATCCTTCCATTCTGTATGAAAGTTTTGTCCTCATAATAAAAATACATCAGCCATGGGTAAATGCTGCATTAACCAAGCCTGCATGCGAGTTATTGCTAAATCATACAAACAAGCCAAAACATAGTATTGTCATGAGGTGGGTGTCATTGAAACAATAATCCCGGTTCAGCCAGGTACCACACTGCTAACACTTGCACAAGGTCTTAGAAGGAAAGCATACCAATTAACCAGCAGCTGTATAGCCTTATTCCAGGACAAAAAGTGCTACCAATACGTAATAAAGCAAAATAAAGCACCATTTTCTGCAGCCTTCTAATTATAACATTGGCCCATTAACTATTATGATGCCAGCTTCTTGGCATAAACTTAATCTACCAGGATCATAGTTTATCTCCCTAGTAAAAATAATAGCTATCGAGATTTCTTCTACCCCATACTGTGCCCCTTATTAAACCAACCCCCTTCATATCATAAGATCTTAATTTAACCCTTCCAGTAGCCCTTCCACACTGGCATCACCTTCATATCCTTTTCTTTATAATTAAACCTGATGATTCTTAAAATATTTACTGCCCTGGTTCCACAAATTACAACCTCAGCTCATCTGAATGAATCTCTGTCTTACAAGACACACACAGGCTGTCACATGAAGAGAATTAAATGCATGTTACTGAAGTGTTAGTAATTTCTGAAAACTGCACCTATTTTTTTTTTTCAGCAAACTAAATATGCACTTTTCCCTTCATGCCTCAACAACACAAGGCCAACACAATTACAACATGTAGTTACATATCCTGTTATGCTCTTTCTTTATAAATACTACCACAAGTTTCAGGAAAAAACATAACTCTTGTAAGTTAGGAAATGAGGGTAATTTAAGCTAGTTTTCTTCCTCCTGCTGTGGTATCCTGTATGTTCACTTCCACTGCATTTTATAAAGCAATTTATTTTTCATTGTTTATGATATGAGCTACCCACTTTGTGTACTCTTATGGTGTGCATTTTAATTTATTTATTTATTTACTTATTTATTTTTATTAAATTTTCCTAGTTCTGGATAGAGTCCTCTCCCTCTAACTGTGATCTTCTAAGGATAGCATCCTGCAAGGATTACAAGGCAGGCATGGCTCTGACAGCAACCAACATCAAATCTAAATAGGTGTGTGAAACTGCAGGTAATTTCTTAGTGGTTTAACTCCTCCTGTTACCACACACCTACCTAAACTAATAGACCAAACAGGTCTCTGAAAAAAGTATTTTCTAAGCCCAGCATGCAGACAACTTAGTCCCCTGTATTCCCTAACTACTGTAACTATTGTATGGTCACTCATCCTCAGGGGTACAATATAATAAATTCATTCATCAGTAGCCAGTTGGGTGTTCTACTTTGTCAATGCAGGTTCAATGGATTTTTCATTGAGTACACAAACACCCTACTTAACACTCCCTTTTATACCTCTGTATAGCAAATGTGGAAGAAAACCTTGCCATGTATTTGTGTATCAAGGACAAGGAAATGTTTAAACCCAAGGTGGTGACTCCATCCTAGAAGTCACTGTGCCATACTATCAGTGTACTTCCAAACTGATATTCTAATACAGACGTGTCTATAGAACAATTTTAGTTTTTAAAAGTGCAGCCTTTAATTTATAATGCTTACCCAAAGTTAGGTAACCATATGAAATGCTGGGACCAGCTACAGCGAGTCCCTAAACACAGAGACTGAATGACTGAAAGAACTGATATACATATACCACGTCTAAGATGGCCATTTTCCAGAATATTCCCTTTTCTCTGAGGTTTGGCAATTTTGGAGTTGGTATATGTAAGTTTGGGGGGTGTGGGGGTGCAGGGGGGGGGCTCCCCCTTCAAAAAAGAAGCTTAAAGGAGAAAAGTGATCATTGACATTTACTCTTCTATGGGATTTTCAGTCTTTTTTGACTTTTCAAGTGCCAACATTTCAATAGGGAGCTCCAAAATTGTGTTTCAGAATACCTTGTAAGTACTGTGATGTGACACAACTACTAGGTATCATACACTGTGAAGACACTGGCACAAGCTGGAGAATTTGTTAAGCTGTTATAGCAGCTGAAATAGCGGCAGCAGAAAGTGTAAGCAGCAGGTGGTGGGGCACAAGCCCTGTCTATAAAAACACCTCTGTAAGTGTCACTGTGGTCTGTCTGGGGAGTGCTCTTTGTGAGTTCAGGAGAACCTACTTTGATATGCATCCAGTGATGAAGAACATCAAAGGAAGGCAAGCTTCCCATACTTTAAGATGTATATGATACGACACTGATGGAATTGTTGTATGTTAATATTGTTTCTGTTTTAATAATACTTACTGATAGGAAAAGTTTTGTTTTAAAGTTTGCATGTGATTTAGCATTATAAATAAATGAATCTGAAATGTTATGTATAGTGAGCATTGGTTAACTTTCCATATCTAGTCTGTGTGTGTGATATCATCATGATGCTTCAAAACACAAAATTGCAAGGCTAAAATGCTTAACACAACATTGAAAATAATATTTTGACAGCTATGCTTTTTTGTGTGTGTTGGGGTGGATAAAATCTTATACCACCTCACATGCAGGACCTCATAGCTTATTATTATTACCCAAAGTATCTGTACCGCAGACTAAGAATAACTACTCTTACACCAAATTTGAAAACTGAGTTTCAGAACTCTGACAGTAAAATGATTGTTTATAATATGTATGGCTAATATTCCATATTGCATCTGTAAGTGGTAAATGTGCATACACACCAACAAGTCTCTGTGATGCATGAAAGAGGTGGTTTCACATGCTGACTTAAACAGATAATGATTAATATTGCAGAAAAGCATTTTTCTTTCATTATTGTGCATATTTAAGTTACCATGTTCTTGCAATCCATCCAGTCTACCAGTGTCAGTTTACCATGGAGCTTAAAACATATGTCTAACAGCTTGTCTTACTGCTGTAGTATTTAAATGTTGGTTGCCCCTCACTCACACTGATGCAGCACAAAAATAAAGGATTTTACAGACCAACACCTTCATTCAGAGTCGTCTCAGTGTCTGCAATACAGGTCCTTGTCATTTATGGTTGTCCTGTTTATTGCTGTCCTCCAAGAACAGATCCAGAATTACTCATCTGTGTATATAAATATACATTTGAGTGCAGTGAAACAATTAGCTGATAACTAGCCCCTTATATAAGATGCAGATTAATTTCAAAGACATCTCTTTATTGGCAGCTGTTGGCAGTTCGCCAAATGTAAATCAAATGAGTGGAAAACAATTTTGTTGACTTACTTTTGATTTCAGTTTAAATGTAACTTTGAGTTGGTAATGAATAGGTTCATAGGTTCATAGGTAGGTACTAGGCTATCAGCCCAAGGGCCTACGTAAGCCTAGCCAACAAGGTTCCCTGGCTTACGCCACCCAAGAAAGTTATTTTCCTATGCCACTGTCGAGCAGAGACACAGAAGAGATCCCCGGGGTGTATTTCCTATTTCCCATCCACTCATCAAGATTTTTCTTGAAGAGTGCTAATGAAGGACCTTGCTTGACAAAGATGGGTAGCCTGTTCCAGAGTATGGGAAGTCTCTGGGACAGGAATCTATCCCTCCAGCATGTCCTGTTTATTGTGGTGTCAAGGTTTATGTCCCTAGAGCGTGTAGCTCGGGGGGATTGGGATTTCTTTAGGCGTAGCATGTCCAACAGCTCTGGGTTTGACATAGCTTTATATGTTAGGCAGAGATTACCTCAGAGTAGGCGATATGCTACAGAGTAAAGCTGGAGTTTTTTGAGGCAGTCAGTGTAGGGCATTTGTTTGAGGCCAGTAATCCTCTTTGTGAGGTACTTCTGTGGCCTTTTCAGCTGCTGTAGATGTCTTGTGAGGTACATTCCAAAAGGGGCGTTGTACTCTATAATGGGTCTAATGAGTGTCAAGTAGAGGGGAACAATGACCTCTTTTTTCCTGGATGAGAACCCTTTTATGATGAGGTGTGCCACGTAGAAGGACTTCCTGACTACTGTGGTGATGTGACTATCAAAGGAGAGACTACTGTCCACCTGGGTCCCAAGGTCTCTTATCACACATTCGGTGTTAAGTAGATTGCTGCCTATGTGGTAGTTCATGGGTACAGAGTTTTTAGCAAAAGGGATGACACTGCACTTTTTGGCATTGAGCTTGAGGCCATGGCTCTGACACCAGGCATCTGTCTCAGTGAGGCCCTTCTGTAGGATGTCCACATCATTTGGGGACTTGACTATGGCTCTTAGTTTGCAGTCATCTGCGGACTTCATTAGCCAGAGGCCTTCTGTGTTAGCCTTTACTTCAGAGAAGTAGATAACAAACAGGAGAGGTCCCAGGACAGAACCCTGTGGCACTCCACTTGTCACTGCTTTGAAGTCAAATTTGGAGTCTGCAACTTTTGCAGTGTGGGTTCTGTCAGTGAGCCAGTTGGCAACCCATCTTGTGACGTAGGGATTTATACCTAGTTTAGTGAGTTTAGCTATAATTCCAGAATGGGGGATGGTGTTGAAAGCCTCGGCGAGGT
Source organism: Protopterus annectens (assembly GCF_019279795.1). Lineage (NCBI taxonomy): Eukaryota > Metazoa > Chordata > Ceratodontiformes > Protopteridae > Protopterus > Protopterus annectens. The sequence continues at coordinate 464,935,697 of NC_056739.1, forward strand.
CAAGATAGGCTGTGTGAACCACCTTACCCTCATCTACGGCTTTGGTGACTGCCTCAAAGAAGTCATTCAGGTTCAGGAGGCATGATCTGCCTTTCACAAACCCAAACTGGGTGGGATCCAGAGTTGGGAGGTTACTAATGTCTTTGTTTATGAGTTCCATGATGATACGTTCCATGGCCTTGCAGACCAGGCTCGTCAGGCTAATAGGTTGATAGTTCCCGGGATCAGTGGTGGCTCCCCCTTTGTGGAGTGGGATAACTGTTGCTGTGTGCCATTCAGTGGGCACAAAGCCTGATGCGAGGCTATTATTGAACATGGTGCTTAAGTGGGGAGCCAGTTTGTTCCAAAGTTCGTGTAAAACGCAGCCTGGGATGTTGTCCGGTCCCATTGATGCTGTGTTTTTGGCTTTAGAGAGTGCAGCTTTTACTACGTAGTTGTGATTACAGGGACTCTGCATTCTTCCGGTTTAGATATGGGCCCTTTAGGGGGTGGGGAGTAAAGTTAGCACTGAACCTATCTACCAGGATGTTGGCAATATCAGTTGGTTCTGTAATTTTCATGCCTTTGTGCTGTAACTCAGAGCTGATCTGGGTGTTGCCATCGAGATTCTTGACATAGCTATAGAATGCTTTGTGGTTGTCCTTAGAATTAGTGGCAATTTTGTTTTCGTAGCTAGCTTTGGAGGATCTTAGGGATCTCAGCTTCTTACTGAGGCTGACCAGGGAGCTCCTCCACTCATGGGATTTTACTCTCTTTTGCAACAGTTTCTTCCTTCCGTTGTACATTTTGTTTATGGCAGGGGACCACCAGATTGGCTTCCTTTTTTTTGAGGATAGCGTCTTGGTTCTGTTTGGGATAGCACAATCCATGCACTCGTGTAAGTGCTTATAGAGTGCATTTGTGTAGGATTCAACAGCTGTAACTGTATTGTCCATCTGCATGTATCTCAGGATGAAGTTGTCAGCAGTACCCTTTGTTCAGTTAGCAAGTGGTTACATTACCAGTGCCTAAGCAGATGTTAATCAGCTAAACAGGTTTGCTGACTTTGCAGTATTAGTCCGATTACTTTTCAGTGTGTAGCACGGATCCTATCAACTGTTTATATAAACTTTATGCTTTAAATCATAAGTAACTTTCATTCTGAATGTTTGGTCTTATTTGCTGCAACTAGGCCATAGATGTTACAGATTCTTGTAGTGCAGTCTGCTTGGATACTCATATCAGTTTTCAATAGATGATTTATCCAAGTAAGAGTTTTGAACAGACATAGCCTGTCAGAGTAAACAATGAATGTAAGGGCAAGAGCCGGTACTCAGTTGTAAGCATCCCATTGCAGGATGTGTGCACACCTCATGTGCATACCAAGAGTAGTGTCGCAGTGCACACTTTTGGTCATAGGCAACATAAATAATGCTAGGATACAACAGCATCTGCAGTAAAACAGCAGGTTTAATGTTAAAATGGTGGCACAGCCTGAATGTAACAAATTCTTCAACCATGGCATACACACCAGCAACTGGCAAACCACGTGCAATGTTTGTGGGATATAGTACTACTTAAAATGGCTATGCTAATACATTACATCTTAAAATGGCAAAGGTGCAGGGTTGGTGTAATGGTTAATGTTGTCACTTCACAGACAAAAGGTATAGGGTTTGAGTTTCACCTCTGGTCACTGCCTGTTTATTGGCTAAGCTTGTAATAGTCTGCAGACTGATTGTCTAGTATTTTCCTCTGAACCTATTCACAATATATACAAGCACAAACCAGCTATACATTTTTGCCATCACATCTCACCCACAAAGTGACACTTGCATCTCTGATACTACAAAATGTATTTTAGTTATTTAAATGTCTATTTATTCTTTGTTGTTTGGGTTAGTCTTTCAGGGGAGACCCAGGGTGATATTTACATTACGAGAGGAAATTTAGCCAGAGCAACTAGTATATTTCGCTGCCCTTTTCAATAACTGCCATGGGATCTTTTATACCCACTTGAGCTATGCTAAGTGAACTGCCAATGCACATATTTAATATTTTTAAATTGTTGACTGTCCAAGACTTTAGACATGCTGCATCAGCAGTTACTCACAAAATAGCAGCAACTGAGGTAGACATGAATCTTAGCAAAAATCATACCGTTCATCTTCTTTGCTCAAGAATTTTGCACAAAGCCAAAAATAATTGGGAGGCAAAGACCCAAAATAATCATCAGTTTTTAAATATTACTCTAATACACTTAAGTTAACAGAGCAACAGATTTTGCAATGACATGCATTTTCTGAACAGTAAGAAGCATGGAACTCAAATGTCTAGCATTCTTGAACTCACCTTGATCCTAACTAGAAAATAAAAATGCAACACAGGCACAAAGCACACTCATTAAGTTAAGCCTACCACCTCTCTTGAGACAAGGAGTCCCAAAGTCACAGATGCTGAGCCCATAACGCAGGCATCTAACCAACCAAACAAACATTCTAGTTATAGGTGACTCTATTATCAGACATTTAGATGTACTTCTTACCAGGATGAGCAAGGAAGGAGAGATGGTTCATTGATTGTCTGATGCCAAGATCCATCAAATCATGCACGCACACATGTCATGAACAGCATAGTACATGTGGGTAACATTGACTTCAGATGTACCTCCCTAGACTGTATGAAATAAAACATGATGGAGCTCTCAGAACATGCTTCAGACATGTATGAGCAACATTCTACATTTTCCAAGGCTGATGTTGCAATACAAGCAAAAAAGAATTGACTTCAATAACTGGCTTAGTTTTTGGTAACATTCAGAGGGGGGTACAATATTTGTCAGCCTGGGAAGATATGATCTACAGACCATGCTGCTTTCCTAGGGATGGCCTGTATCTGTCTTCTTTAAGGTTATGATTATTGGCATAGACATTGTCCACCCCCTTAGTGCCATTTTTAGGCAGTGCCAGACTGAGAGACCTACCAACATAATGAAGCAAGCAAAGGAAAATATGAAGGTGTTTCTTTTTTTTTTCAAAACAGGTTTACAAGAGAAATATCATAACAATTTTATACAAGTAATTAAAAATAGATATGATTATAACATTCAACAAAACAACTAAAGTATTTACAAAGACATCCACTACAATCAGATCAATTAATTAAACTAAAATACCATGCTATTGAAATTAGGATTTTTTTTAACAAATTTTGTAAATTATCCCATACAATATAATAAGATGTTTTTCTAGTTGTTCTTGACCTAATTGTGTTTATTTCCATATGGCACACTATATTCATAACATTTTTAAATTCATTGAACGAAGGTGTATCTTAAATCCAATTTCTGGTTATTATTTTCCTAGCCACTGCTAGGATAGACCATAACAAGGGAAGCTTAACCTTTTTAACACTTTGAGGTACAGGTGTGTTGAATAATATAAGAGATTTAGAAATAATGAAATTATCTGTAAAAAGAGCCTGCAAAAATTAATTAATTGACTTCCAGTATTCTTTCAATTTTATACAGTCATAAAACATATGAGCCCAGTCATGAAGGTGTTTCTAAGAGCCTAAACAAACCCCACTCCCAACAAGCCCTCCTCACCCTGGAGGACAGAGATGTCTGTGTAGTGACTGAGACATGGTTTAAATGAAGAAGAACACAACAGCTGTGCAGGGTTATAAAGCCTTCTACATGTTTAGAGCGGCTACTGTGCATGAGAGGGAAAAAGATGGAGTTGTTGCAATCTTCATCCCAAACAGACTCACATCGAGGCTAGAAATGCAGCATGATGCACTAAAGCTTCTTTGTGTTCAAATCACCATCAGAATGGTCCTGTACCATATATTAGCTAGCTACAAAAGTCCTTCTATTACCCCCCCCCAAAAAAAACACAATACCTATGTACCGAAACTGGAATCACTCAGTGTTAAACCCATTACCATCTTCCTTGGTGATCTAACGTATCCAACTCTAACCTGGGAAACATATACCATCACTAATGCACCCTGGGAAACATATACCATCACTAATGCACCCTGGGAAACATATACCATCACTAATGCACAAGCACAAAGATTCCTAGACTTTGTCAATACAAATGTCCTGGAACAATTCGTCAGAATACCAGCTAGGGGGAACAACATCATGGATCATGTACTTACTAATACGGGGGACATCTTGCACCATCCCTTGCATACCTTCATCACTTGTTAGGTATGACCATAAAGCCATCTACTTTAAAATACAATTGAAGCCAAAGACCCCTTCTACCCATGGCACCTTTAGATATTTCTCTAAGTATAACTACCTACCCCTAAATAATACATTGGCAAGCTTCAAATCCCCACCAAACCCAGTTAACTCCATTGAATACATGGAAAAGTACTCATCCAGACTATACCAGCATGGATAGATGCAGCTGAACAAGTAGAAACAAGCACGAGAAAATCCCAGAAACAAACCCCATTGTGGAACCAAGGTTTGCAGTAAAAGGAAGATAATTTTGATCAAAAGTAAGAAGAGTAATTTCCAGAATGCTAGAGACCTCGTCACCAAAATAAACAACTCAGGAGCTTAATAAAATCCACCAAAGCCATTTGGGAAGATAAAACAGCCACCCAAGCCAAAGACAGTTACAAGGCCATTTTAATAATGTTCATAATCTCAGAAGTACAGTGCAGCAATGTGCTGAGTTGATTGCGAGTGATATTAATTGCACTGAGGCTGAAGATATAGCAAACGTACTGACAGATAAATTCAGCTCAAAGTTTCTCTTCTCTTCTCTCTGTCTTATCATACAAGAGATACTTGAAACTAACTCACCTCTAGCTATTCCCACAAAAGCTAAAACACTGTACTAGATGTATCTTAAATAGCATGAAGCACAATTTAGCCACACTCCTAACAGCGTTGTTCAACCTCAGCATCATTAGAGGTTTTGATCCAGCAAATGGAGAATAGCTACAGTCATTCCCTGCATAAAGGAGGACTTTCCACAGACCCAGGCAATTACAGACCCATAAATCTGATCAACCTCGTATACAAAGCCATGGAAAGACTTATCATGGAACTGAAGGAACTAATCATTAAGGACATAGGGAACCTCCAAACAATGGACCCATCTCAGTTTGCATTCATCAAGGGCAGGTCATGGTTACTCAGTCTAGCGGACTTTTTTTGAGAAGGTTACCAAAACAATGAATGAAGGCAAAATGATGTACACTGTGCACCGCAACCTGGTCAAAGTTTTTTTTTCCAAAGTTTCCACTCAGGCATAGCAGAAAAGAAAAATAAACTGGGAATAAATCCCTGTGTCACCTGCTGGAGTGCCAAATGGCTTACAGGACTCAGGGGATCAAAATAGGGGAAGCTACCTCCACAAAGAATCCAATCACCAGTGGAGTCCCTTTGGGTTTGATGCTGGAAACTCTCCTCTCTTCTTTCACATCTACTTCTCTGAAGTAAAAGCCAATACCAAAGGTATTTGGCTTACTAAGCTTTTAGATGACTGCAAGCTAGTAGCAGTCATTGCATCCCCAAATGACTTATTCAGCCTGCAGGAAGGTTTGTCCCAAACAAATAACTGGTATCAGAATCATGGACTGAAACTAAATGCCAAAAAATGGAATATAGTATATTTTGGAAGTCATCTACCTTGGGGAACTAGTACATTGATAATATACCCCTAACAGTTTACACATTTGCTCGGGATTTGGTTGAACATTAGGTCACTGTTCACATAAAGTCCTTTTTTATTATGCAGCTAATAAACAAAGAGATTGTGTTTAAATCTAGAAATGTCATTGTTCTCCTTTATTCAGTCCTCATTAGATCAATCACTGAGCATATTTCTCCCTTTGCCATGTCTCTGTGTAGGCACATGCAGCAGTTTGAATGCCCCTAAGTTACCTTACTGAACAGATAACAAGGTCTAAATAATATGCATGGACCTCCTCAAAGCCCTGTTACTTTACTGTGTATACTACAGATTGCTAAGAGGTGACCTGTCTGTGGCATACAAGACATCCTCTGAGATTAGTGCTAAGTCAAATGGCATCAGAAATATTAAATTCAGGAATCTAAACCTCTTCTACAATGTCAACAGAATGGTTTGGAGGGACAGGTATGTCTCACAGGGGATACTACTACTCTGAAACACACTCCCCATCTACATAAAACAAAGCTCAACCCTGTCCATATTCAAGTACAACTTGGATTTATGGATGAGTAATAGAATATTTACTCCAAAACTGTTCCCTACTAGTAATGGATAAAGGAATCTCCTAAGTGCTTTATCTCAAGCATGGATCCACTCAAATTATCTATGGTATGATCTCATTTATTGTCACATTGTGGTAATATATAATTATCCACCATGGGATAGGTAAGGCCAGTATAACACCAAACAGGATAAGTTAATACCAGCACCAAGAGGGAAATTGGCTAGGCTTAAAATGCCTCGCAAGGGCAGCTAGCCTAGTATGTGCCTATGAACCAAAACATTTATGGGGGACTGGTTAAACATGAGACAAAATCAAGAACAGTTGAGAGATATGTCAGAAATACATTCTGTACAAAGAAATTAAAAAATAATAATTTATGCCCATGTTATTCAGTAACAATCTCAATGCCTTGAAGGAGTTCTGTCGTCTTACTCAGTATGAGTCATACAAATTTTGCTTATCATCATTTTGTGGAACATTCTTGCATTCTTGGCAGAATCTGGTTCACTAGGACCAATTATATACATACTGTCATCATATGTTGTTTATCTTGGACTTCTACCCTTTCTCAGATACTGGGTTGAGGCAAGACCTTGAATGAAACAGGGCCACTCTGACTTGCTGAGGACCTGGTTATCCTTGTCTCAGAAACTTGTGAATAACTCTCAGGAACCCAGCATTCCTCCTGAAGCTCATCTGGGACTACTTGTATATGCCTCTGTCTGATTTTTAACAATGGCATCATCCCAGTTAGCATTATGTTTTATCTCGGGACATAATTTTTTTAAGCACTATACCACCTGCTGCATTCTACCTTCTTCCCCCACATTCATTAGGCTCATTAATTGACCGGGTTGAAAGACTGGTAGGGACTGGGTGGAACATCAGTTGTCAAAGAATTTCTTGTAAAAGGCTTAAGCTCTCTTATCATTTGGTATTACCTGTTTATATGGAATCAGTTTTGGCTCCAAGTTTGTATTCCAGCACTGGCTTGTTGCTCCTTATTTGTCTTCCAGGTATTAGCTGTGCAAGGCTTACTCCTGTGGTACTGTCTGGAGTAGCATTAGCTGTATGGGGCCTACTCCTGTGGTACTGTGTGGAGTGGCATTAGCTGTGCAGGGCTTACTCTTATGGTACTGTGTGGTGCAGCATTAGCTGTGCAGGGCTTACTCCTGTGGTACTGTGTAGAGCAGCATTAGCTATGCAGGGCCTACTCCTGTCATACTGTGTGGAGCAGCATTAGCTGTGCGGAGCCTACTCCTATGGTACTGTGTAGAGCAGCATTAGCTTGCGAGGCCTACTCCTGTGGTACTGTGTGGAGCAGCATTAGCTGTGCAGGGCTTACTCCTATGGTACTGTGTGGAGCAACATTGGCGTTGTGGAGCCTACTCCTGTGATACTGTGTGGAGCAGCATTATCTATGCAGGGCCTACTCCTGTGGTGCTGTGTGGAGCATCATTAGCTATGCAGAGCCTACTCTTGTGGCACTGTGTAGAGCAGCATTAGCTGTGCAGTGCCTACTCCTGTGGTACTCTGTAGAGCAGCATTAGCTGTGCGGGGCTTACTGCTGTGGCAGCTATCTTTTACTAAGGACCTTGTGGTAAGGGTGTCAGTAGTAATGGCTGCCTTCTCTGAGATGCCTTATGGATAATAAAAAGCTAACACTTTGAAACAGGCTTTGCAATGTCCATATTAATGTTAGCCCACCATGCTAACATTTTGATTCTTACAAGACATTTTCTGAAGCATTGTTTCCCTTGCATTCTGTTTTAACACTTTGGATGATTGTTTTATGGGCATCACGCTTCTGTTTTGGTTCACCAGCAAGCCATCATCTTCTTACAACTGTGCACTGTGTAATACTTATGTTTAAGAAGTTTCATCTTTGTCGAGTGTTTGGGCCATCCATCTTGGACTTATTTGGTAATGGCTTGTAACTCATGGTTATTATTGCTAGCTTGTTTCAACTTTTCTAGTGTCTTTGTAGTTACTGGTTGTACTGCTATAATGCTCTGGCATAGGCATTAACAGCCTCATTGGTATCTGACTTTACTGGGCAATGTATTGGATTTGTGGATAACACATCAGCCATGATCAACAGTTTTCCAGGCACATGGATTGTGCCAGCATTAAACAATTTCAATATCTTGAGTAATCCTTGACATCTGTGTGGTACATTCTCCAACTATTATTAATTAATTATTGGAACCAGTGGCTCGAGGTCAGTCTGGAGCTGGAAGCTCTCTAGCCCCATTAGGTATTTCCAGGTCTTCTCACATGCCAACACACACTTGCAATGCAGTCCTTCTTGGTCTGTGAATATCTTTGTTCAGCATCAGTTATCGTTCTGAAGCAATAAGCAACAAAGTGGAACACCAGTTCATCCATTTGGAGTAACACAGCATCTAGGCTATAACTACTAACATCACTACTCACTACTGGCATCTTGGTGACACTATAGTAGCCTTGGTGTGGTCGATACTATTTCCTTTACTCACTGAAGACTTGGGTATTGAGAATCAGCTTCACAACCAGGGTATGTTTGTCTTTAATAAGTCTGCCAGTAGATGTAGCAATGTAGACAGATATGGCACAGATCTCAGCCAGGATGTTTGTCATGCCAAGGGCTTATTCAGTTAGTTCAGTTACTCTTTCAATCACAAGAGTTCTTCCATTCCTTTAACCTATGCCTGTACTTTAGGTAGTATAGGAAACACCACACTCTTGTATGCAATCAGTGCATATGGGACAACATTAATTTTGCCTTCATTGGTTCACAGTTAAGCAGGCCAACGTCACAAAACACACCTGTGATAGGCCCTACTCTGGGCCAGCAACCAAGGAGGCTCAATCCTCACAACTGACTCCAGTGAGGGACAGTAGCTAAGAGCAAAAATGGATTCACACAGTATTTTCAGATGCAGCTCCCTGTACCAAGCACAATTCCCCTTAATAGCACACACAGAGCACACTCCAGACCTGGGGTTGGACTCTCTTTCTCTCTGCATGCCCATACAAAACTCAACACTATCCACTTTGGAGCTCTGTGTCCCTGTTCCCAGTAGCTGACACACACTTGGATATTTGAGTTTCACACACATGCCCACCTGGGAAAAGTTGGTACAGATGTGATATCTGTGCCCTTTCTGCCCAGACCCTGAGGTAATCATGCTGCCACCAGTCAGCTACTCTAAGGCTCTTACAAAGGGTACCCAATTATACTGTGCAAAATTAATACTAATACAAATAGCAGGGTGTAACCAAAGCAGCAAAGCTTTCAGCAGTGACCACAGTGTCCCAAAAACAAGCATAAGCACTCCCAAGATGTTAAAAGTATTATCTAAAGGGCCAGCTCCAATGAAAGATATTAGAATATTTAATAATAAATAATAAAACAGAAAACAGGAGAATACTGAATACAATAAACAGAGTTTCAACCACAGAGATATAAAAAGTACAGTTGGATAGTTTTTCACAGATGCAGAAAACAATACTAAGCTATTCTCACTAAATATCCCTGATTGACTAAAGAATTACTGTTCCCTGACTACTTATTAAAGCAAGGCAAGCTGAGGTGTGCTGAGTTTCTTACCACGGCAAAAGCCAGATGATATCTGTCTTTGTTTGTGTGGATGTGTGAGATATATATCCTGTCAGGTTCCAAAGTGCTGCTGTGAGAGTTTCAAAGAAACTAGATGCTGGTTAGAAGATGACATCACCTCTGGCCACAGGAATCTGATACGATACGCACACAGAGCTTTGCTAAGATCTGTGGCAGCATATGAAAGCTATAACATAATTTCAGACTTTCCACCCTTCCAGAGTTCACTGATAAACATACACATTTGATCAGTTGCAACAATACAACCTTATATAAATGCATACATTCTTTCTGACCAGCAGGACCTACTGTTGATGTATTTTTAACACAAGTTGTTTACAAATATATTTTTAACTCAAACATCTGTACAAATCAGTGTGATAGTCAAATATAACATTCTGTACAAAGCTCCAGCTAGCTATGCTGGCACAGGTGCACATGCACTGCCCTACTCTCCCTGGCACAGATGGCACTACCTCATAACATCACAACATCTACACTGACAATAGCTCTCAACCTCATAGCACAAAAAATCTTAACAAAGCCAAAAATAATGGGGGAACAAGCCCTAAAAATAGGGACACGTTTTAAATATTGCTCTTCTAAACTTAGAAAGTTCCTAGAATAAAAAGGTCTTGTGTTACCATGTATTTTCTGAAGGATATGAAATCTGAAACTCAAATGACTGTCATTATTTAGTAATGTCAATCCTCACTGATTTACAAGAAAAATCCAGAAAATGAGAAATTTTATGAGGAACAGACTGAAAAGATGAGATGGATATCTAGACATTCTATAAAAAATCTCTACATTTGAAAGGTATAACATTGGCTTTGTTTATTCTGGCAATCAGCACTATCTCTCATGCCACAGCTCTGCCAGGTACATTACACATGCCCGACTCAGCCCACAAACCTAGAACTCAAAGCTGTACCCCTTCCACTCAGTGCTAGAAATCTACCAATGTGTTTGTATTTGCCTGCAAGGTTACATATTTCTAGCTCTACCTGACACACTTGTGGATGCTTATTTCTGTAAGCAGCTTGTGACATCAAAGTAACATCATGATCTGTATCAATCGTGGAACTTGTTGCAGTTCCAAGAATAAGGAGCTGCACTTATCAGTCTGATTCAGTGTTTGGCATAGCAGTTACTGAATCCAGGAAAATGCTTTCTGAACTCTCTTTCATAGTTTTAGTTTCAGAAGCCACTCTAATTTGCTTAGTTTTATAAACGCCAGCAAAATATCTTAGTTTACTGAATTTCTTACATCTTCATGGCACATACAGCACACTGCTCTGACTCAGAGTGATAGCATGCCCTTCCATATATAATTTCTTTTTGGCACAAGATTTTCAGTCGGATTACTAATTAGACTTGTATTTACCACATTGGTCCTCTGAGGATGAAAAAGTACTGTATATTGCCACCATACTTCTCAAGTGTCCAGATTTTCCCAGAATGTTCAGATTTTTGCCTCATAGTTTTGGTCTGTTCTTCATAAAACTTGTGGTTTTCTGGCAAATCATTGAAGACTGAAGTAACTAAACAATGGCAGACATTTCAGTTCCAGGCTTCAAATCCTTCAGAAAATGCATGTTCTCTCAAAACCTGTTATTCCAGCAAATTTCTATGTTTATAAGAGCACTATTTAAAATCTGTCCCTATTTTTGGGCCTTTACCTCCCCCCCCATTATTTTTTACTTTTTCCAGATTTCTTGCACTAAGAGGTTGTGAGGTATGACAGCCCCCACTTCATTGCCCCTGCCATATAATGTTTACCTGAATTTCTTTGACTCCCTTATCAAACTTGGCTGCTATTCTAAAATGTGCCAACCTTTACCTCTGTGCAAGCCAGGCAAATGGTTTTGCAAAATCAAGCTACTTTCGCAGGCTAAATTTTGTCATATTCAGTAAATTCAGTTTACTAAGGTTAAACAGCTGAAATTCAAATGACCACTTATCAAGGTAAGACTACTATTATCATCAGCCCCCTTTTTCCCATTTTCTACATGGGGTCAGGGGTGTTGTGTTAACTGTCATCATCTCTCTCAATTCAATGCCACACTCCTGTCTTCTTTGACACTCATGTCTGACTGTCACAGATCTTCTGTCACACAGTCCATCCACCTCTTTGCTGGATGCCCTAATTTCCTTTTACCGTCTTCCTGTCTATCCCAAATCTTCTTCACAAGATTGTCTTCTGTTTTTCTGCACATGTGCCTGAACTACCATAATCTGTTCTCCTTTATCTTTTCTGCAACTGAAGCCACTTTTGCTTCAGCTCTTATATCCTCATTTCTTTGTTTGTCCCACAGTGTGCATCCTATCACCCATCCCAGGCACTTCATTTACATCACCTTTAGCTTCCTCATCTGTGCTGCCGTTACTGCCCAGGTTCTGTACCATACAGTAGTACAGGTAGCCCCACTGTTTTGTACACCTTACTTTTCAGCTTCTTTGGTATTCTTCTGCTATACACTACCCCTGACACTCTGTGCCAGTTGACTGCAGCCCCTCTGATTCTGGCTTTGACTTCTTCATTCAGACTTCCCTTCTCCTCAACCACCTGTCCCAGGTACTTGAAGCTGTTAACCTGTTCCACTATCTTTCCTTCTATCTCAATTCTCAGCATCTTCTGATTTCCCCCAATTTGCTGCCAATACCATTGTTTTATCTGCACTTAGTTTCATCCCATGTGCCTTCAGTTTGCATTCCATTCCCCTAACTTTTGCTGAAGTTCTTGCTCAGAGTCTGCCCGTAATGCCATATTGTCTGCAAACAGCAACTTTGTTGATCTGTCCCTTCTGACCTGTTTCCTAATGTAATCCATTACCAGTATGAACAGCAGTGGGCTGAGAGCTGAACCCTGATGCACACCCACTCCCACTGGGAACCTCTCTGTGAGACAAAATACTGTTCATACATGAGTCACCGGATCTTCGTACATAGTCTGCACTAACTCTGCCACTGTTTCTGGGATTTTGATCCACCACAGGACTGCCAAATCTGCTTTCTTGGGACCTTGTCACATGCTTTCTCCAAGTCTAGGAATGCCCAGTTAGACTCTTTCTTCATCTATAGCTTCTTCTCAACTGTGACACTGTAAACATTGGGTCAGTTGTGCTACATCCTGATCTGAATCCAAACTGCTCATCTCCCATCTTATTTTCTACTACTCTATGTATCTGTTTATCAATCACCTTATCCAGAACTTTCATGCACAATTGTGGATGTTCCCTTTGTTCTTGTACACTGGCATGGGTATGCTTATTCTCCAGTCATCTGGAATATGCCTTTCTCTCCACACTCCTAAGACTACCCTCGGGAGCTATTTCTCCCCTGTCTCATCCACCATCTTTATCATATCTACGGTGACCTCATCTGAGCCTGCTCCTTTCCCTGGCTTCATTTTCCTTAGTGCTGCCCTTACTACTTCTAAGGTGGGCTCTTCTTCTTCTCTCATCGTAGGCTGTGTCTGGGGCAGTACAGCTTCTGTGTGGTTATCTTCATTCAGAAGCTGCTGGAAGTACTCCTTCCATTTGACTTTGATATCCTGTGGACTGGTGTGCAGTTTGTTATGGGCATCCCTTATGAAGGGTGTCTGACTATCTTCTTTATCTTTCTGTCTTTGTGGTGCAACTTGATAGAGTTTCTTTGTGCCACCTACTGAGTCACTGTTCAGAAGGTGGAAGAGTGCTCTGATGCCTTGTTCTTTGCTATTTGTGACTCCTTTCCTTGCCTCTTTGTTAGCAAACCAGTATTCCTTCCTAGTCTGGTCCATCTTTTCTATCTCCCACATTTTCCTGCACTCCTTCTTTCTGTTTATGACGTCCTGGACTCCTGCATTCAACCACAAGCTTTCCTTATGTATCTTATTTCCATACCTGGCTCTGCTACATATCTGTTCTGTAGTCCTCCCACATGCTGTTTTGATGTAAGACTACTAATTCTCCAGAAAATCATGGCTTACTCAGGGTTTGGTGGCAGTCACCTGATTAATTGGCACAGTTTTTCTGGTCTAATTTGGTGATATTTTTTAGTACGTGTCTGAAAATGGTTCCAGTTCTGACACCGTGTCAAGATGTGCATCTTTGGTAATCCAGTCGTAGTGATATGCAGTGTGGTAATGCTATTATACATGTTCACAGTATATACATTCCTCATCTGTAATTCACCCTCATGTGCTTTGGGGATGTGAGAAGAAAGTGAACCTCCTGCCAAAAACTCATGAGGACATGCAAACACCATGTAGGCGACACCCAGTCCATGAATCAAATAGGAAAACTAAGTGCTGTGAGTTTGACCCAGCAATGCTAGCTACTAAACCACTATGCAAGCTGTCATGTATTCATTTTGTGAATCAATACATCACACTAGTTCTGTTCCATGCTTTTGTTACTGGTGACCCAAGATGCATAATAGTGAATAGGGTCAGTGAAGTAGGGACAGTGATGAAATTGTTTAAACTATCACAAACTGCTCATGATTGCTCATATTGATCCAGTGTGACCACCGCTGAGTACAGTGTGTTTTCCTGCTATACACAGAATGACCATCACTGAGTACAGTGTGCTTTCCTGGTGTACACAGAGTGACAACCACTGAGTACAGTGTGCTTTCATGCTGTACATAGTGTGCCCACTGCTGAGTACAGTGTGCATTCCTGTTGCATGCAGTTATCACTGCTGTGTACAATGTGCTTTCCTGCTGTACAACATGTTCTCTGAATCAGTGCATTGTACATCTTTCAGCATACCTCTTCCTAGGTTCATAACATGTCAGACCATCACCAAAAACATAGTGACTGCTAAAAAGGTAGGAGTGGAGGAAACAGGAATTTCAATCCTGTTACAGATGGATGGAAGTTTACCACCTACACAGAACCATTATTAAATTTAAAATCACTGTGTAGTGGGTAGTTTCCGTCATCCACACAGCCATGATACATAATCTTTCAGACCTTCTAAGCCATCTCTTTAGTTCCTGCAGATTCTCTGAAGCTTTTAATTTCTCCCCATGCTGGGTCAACAGATAGCAGTAGCCAGCTCTTTCCCTTCACCCGACATGGTTATAGTACTTGGATCTGAAGTGACCCAAATGTATGAGGTCGTTGGAAAGGAATCTCTCTAAATTGTTGTCTATCATCCAGTCCACAGTGTCTTCATCATCTACCTCCCATAAGCTGTACGTGTCATGAAACATCCTAGTCAACGTGTATTTTCATCCATCCACTCATTTATTTGCTGCATCTATTATCTGTACCTTTGGTAGGTGATGCTGACAGTTGTTTTC